>NC_059406.1:5588558-5893410 GCF_905220565.1 Melitaea cinxia
CAAATGTTAGGCGTTCATAAATAAACTTCAGGATTAAAATAACTACATTTTGTACTAACACTAATTTATGATAATTAATGTATAAATGATTCTAATAAGCTTATTGTCATTGTATTTATAATTTTATATTTAATGCGTACCTTAAAATTTTAAAGGCTAATTTAGGTTTTATTTTTATTAAGACTTGTAATAAGGAACATTCTGTGAACTTTTATTGGACTGATAAATAATCAGTGGCCAAAATATTTTAGAAAAGGATTATTAAAGAACTTTGAAATTAGTATTTATTAACACATACTTAGATAAACATTAATTTTACTTATAAAAAGATTTTTTTTTGTCGTGGTGAAATTTCAATTGTCACAAATGACTGAACAGTTAACTGAGGTAGGGCACAGCAGGAAACTTTCTTCTCAAAATATAGAACAGCAGACCACAGCTAAATAATACTGTTCACAAACAGTGTTGTTTTCCTGTTGGTGAGCAAGGTGACCAGAGCTCCTGGGGGAACTGGGGATAGGGCTGGCAACGCGTTTGCGATGCTTCTGGTGTTGCAGACGTCTATAACGTCTATGCTAGCTTGTTTGCCGACCTAGTAATATTACAAATTAAAAAAAAATACAATTTGTATATTTAACTACGTTTTAAATAAGCGTTAAACGTCATAGAATTCTTTCTTATTAGTAAATTTAAATATTTTTAAATGCAATATTAAAATAACTATTTAATCTATATTAAATGCTTAAAAACTCTATGTATGTATACCTTCGTATTTTAAAACCACAATGCTATTAAAGCCCTCGTAGATCTATGAAAACATTATATTCAATCTCATTAAAATTCAACGAACACAAACGTAGAACAGTTTAAATCTCAGTCATTAGAGAAACACAAAGACAAAAGAAAATCATTATATTAAGCAATGTGGGACAGACTCAGAGAAAAAGATTCAGAGTCAAAAGCGGGGAAAGAGCGCATCTCGATGAAGAATGAAAGAAAGTATCTCATAACTTTTAAAACAAAAAAATATACGTATCGAATGAATTAAGCTATAACTATTTTTCCACATCATTTCGTTACATTTCTTCGCACAGACATACAAATTTATTATAATTTAATCGTATTCAAATGCTGTTTTAAAATTTTTATTTCATGACTTTTTTTAATTAATAATGATTTAATAAACCTTTATAACCTTGAAATACAGTTTAACTCGTTTTATAAACTAGATGTTTCTATTTAAAGAGAAAATTAAATATATTGCCAAATAATAGAATACTAATTAATATAAGTAAAAACACTAACGGCACCAAATAAAATTAAATTCCTGTACCAAAGAGATCTCAAAACTCTCTTACCACAAGTACAAACACCTCGACCATGATATGTCTTGTTGAGGTCATGTAGTTTAAAGCTAGCGCAACAGTTTCTGTAACAGTTTAGTTAAACCGTAGTCATCAATAACTTCACTTAGAAATGCTAATTAGTGCACCACTTTTTCATACTACACAAAAATGACCCTCGATTGTTCACTTCTAATGCCACGCTCCATGTCTAATCTGTCTACACCACAATCTTAATGTCACCTCAGCTGATGTGACTTCGACTCGACAAGTAGTTTTAAAAGTCCTCTCTTCATGTTAAATTTACGCTACCTAAAGAATTCTGAAGAGACCTAAACTGATGGAAATTTAAGGGGGCAAGATAGGGCTATACGATGGATACATTTAGACTTCTCAGTCAAACCCTCTCAATTTTTGTTGAATGGCTAAAGAGGTATGTGGTCGGACGTTGTCGTGATGAAAACCGCGCATTATCTGTTGATTAATTCTGGCCGCTTATTCTCAATTTCTTGATTAAGTCCCATCAACAGTTAATAGTAGAAATTCGAACCAATTTGTTGATGAGAATCAAATGTTGTTAGAAGACATCCATACCGATTTATTATTTATAATAATAATTACTTATAATTAATAATTGGTTCATCTATTAACTTTTCAAGAACAACGAATAAATATATTTCACATACTTCTTATTATCTCTATTCTGTGTGTGACTGTGTTTTAGATAACGGGCGATATATTATACGTATTTTTTATAATTTATAATTAATGTATATAATATGTATATATAAATTAAAGTTATACCTTTTTAAAATTCATTGACAAAATTGAGATAAATGATACTTGTACAGTTAAAGTACTTTACACCTCTAGCTTTATTTTGTGTATAGTATAGAATAAATGATCCTAGCGTAATGTGTTTGAAACAAAAGATAAAGATACACAACCCTTAAGATTTATAATATTTTGTTACCACTCGTCTATTTACATAATTTACCTGAATACTATCAGCTTACGAAAGTTTTAGGTTCAAAGTTTTTTTCGACTTGTATCACTTGTCACAGAAGCACAGATATTAAATAATAATAAAGAATTCCTTATATTAGTTAAACTTTGAATGGTACTATTTATTGATACAAAAATAAAACAGAAATCGCACAAAATACGTACGCAGTTGCCTAACTATCGATACATCAACTAAATCTTTAAAATCCCAAAAAACGAACCTACAGCAAATGTTTCGGAATAAAATATTTGCTGCGATTGCAGCCAATACATTTGCACAAGGCGTACATTGTGGCGAATACAATTTTTAAAAGCATACACGAATGCGAAATGTTTTTTTTTTTTTATTCACTAAATAAATCGATAACACGTAGTTGGTATTAAGCTGTAGTTGGCAAATTTTAAATTTCAATAGTTTACTACTGTTACTATCGCATAGTAAAGAATTATTTATAAATTTCGATGTATAATATATAAATAATACTGTTTTCAAGCAGTATTGTGTTCCTGTTGGTGAGTAAGGTGACCAAAGCTCCTGGGGGGATTGGGGATTGGGTCGGTAACGCGCTTGCGATGCTTCTGGTGTTGCAGGCGTCTATAAGCTACGGTAATCGCTTACCATCAGGTGAGCCGTATGCTTGTTTGCCGACCTAGTGACATAAAAAAAAAATATATTTTGTTCTTGGTATACATGTAGAATAAAGAAGATTTACAAAGTAATTGATAACAGTATTTAATTAAGCTAATATAAATATTGAACATAGACACTTTAAGGACTAACAGACATTGTCCAATAATTTCGTAATCTTGGTACAATTGTACAAGAGACTTTGCTTACATTATACTTACATCAAAAATAACATTGTTTTACGAGTATATTATATAAAATAATGTTCGTTTAAGTTTACGACAAAATCTTTAAAAAGGGCGAAAAAACTACAACTGTTGTCAGTTTTTTATACTTATCTATTATTATGTATTTTCATGATGATGTACTTAATACTGTTAAATTGTTTATTTATTTGAACGTGCTATTGCTAGACTGAACAGTTTTATACATATTTCTATGAGGTTTTAAAACTTTTCAACACGAACAAAATATTTTAAATATATTCTTTGTTAAAAATTTGTATTTAGAATTTTATAATTTTTGCTTTTCGGTGTAGAAGGAAAGATAGCGTTTTACGTTTATATTTGTCATGTCGGGCGAGTGGCTCCCATGGGCGCCCAAGTTACGGTCAGGTTTAGCAAATGTATTTTACGTTCGCTTTGTTATATAATATTTGGGCCTCTTACTGAAATTGAAAATTCTTTCAAGCAGCACACAATTAAATTTCGTTTGTACTTTTGAAAATACTTTTCAATGTTTAATAAACTAAATATTGCACAAACAAGACTAATAATAAGATTTATTACGAAATATAAGAACGAAGTTTTTAAGTTCTTGAAATATGATGATGATGATGAAATGATGATATAACTCATTCAAAGCTTTTTCAATAATATTCACGTATAAATTACCTTTTTTTCAGATGGGTTTCTGGAACTCTGAAACCTCTAGGGTATACATTTGTTTACGTTCGTTTTTAGTCTTCATCTACGTCAAATTAAGTAAAATTTATTAAAATTAATTTAATTACAAAATCTGTAAATTGCATAGCGTAATCCATTTAACATTTAAAAACGGCCAAGTGCGAGTCGGACTCACACGCCGAGGTCTATACAAACAAATTATGAAAAATATTTTGATTATATGATGTATGTAAAAATTTATCCTTTTTGCAGTTTTTTCTTTATCTGTAATATAAGACGTTGCTTCATACTGAATTTCAAGATTCTGAGTTCACGGGAAGTAGGTTTAAGAGGTAGGTCTAAGAAAGTAGGTACCCTTTAAGTTTTGATTCCCTTGCGAGTGTTGAAAATTTACAGCATAAACGGCCTCCTTTTTCTAATCTTTTGATTGCGTTGGTTTAGAAATTTAAATTTTTTCACAGCTTCAAGGAACTGACGAGGGAAAATGACGCGTTCCTGAGAAAAAGGGTATTGACAGACAGACGGACAAAGAAGTGATCCTATAAGGTTTCCCTTTTTTCCCTTTAAGGTGCGGAACCCTAAGAGTTACACCACATTCCACAGAACGCATATTTTTTACTACATAATTTTAAATATCAACAACGAGCTCGTGATGCTCCTGGTGTAAGCGATCATTGGCCACGGTATTTTTTTTATATTATCAGGCGAACCGTTCGCCGGTTTGTAATCATATTCAATATTCTTTTTTCTAATTTACGGTAATATTAAAAGCATTTAGATTTTCTAAGAAATGTGTCTGACACTGTACAAGTATATAACATAATCATATCCTAACCCTTTTCTACAGAAAACTGTCTCCATCAAAATGGAAGACAATGCGCTCAAAATACATTCTTAAACTAATAAAAGAAGGACTAGCCAGAAGTTTTCTACTTTCATTTATATTTGTCATGTCTCGACGAATTGCTCCCTTGAGCAACTTTCGGTCACGGTAAGAATATTACTTCTATTATTCGGTTTTTGATCATGAAGTCTGTAAGCTAAACCTTTTTTTTGTCATACCACTCTATTTTGTTTGTGTTCATCAAATAGTCAGCATATTTGTTTGTATGATTTTTCCAATGTCCACAAATGTATGCAACAACGGTTCTGGTGTAGTGGTGCGTATAGTCGCCTAAAACACTGACGGTATTCGGATTTGGATGTCTGTCCTTGTGGGTCATCCTGTCTGCCTCTGAGAGCAGGTTAAGCCGTTGATCCTGGCTATTATCATAAATACCAGATAGCGATCGTTACTCATAGTAGGGAAAACATCTGTCAACCCGCAGTGAATCAGCAGATAGATGCCTATACCCAGCAGTGGGATATTACAAGCTGAATTGGATTATTCCGTTACCGTAATCGTATAAAAATATTTTTCTGCAGGTTACAGTCTCACTAGCGCTGTCTTAAACGATAATCAGTGAGTTCTTAAGTGTTAAAAATTACCACAAAAACCAAATTTGTGTGTCACTTCGAGAATACTTTTGAAATTCGTATCACTGCTAATTCAAATATCTCTTTCTGTAAGGCAGCTAAGCTGATTCTATCTACAGGTCAGCTGTTACGTACAGCGTAAATTTCTAAAGTGAATACTAAAAACAAAATCCTGAAATAGAAAATGGAGTAAAAGTAAATATACTCAGCGAAGTAACAACTACGACTACACTCTCTTTTATTAAGACTCTACACTCTCCCCTACTAAGACTCTCAGTAAAAAAACATATTTCAATAGCCTATCGCAGTCCACTGCTTGTGTGCACCAAACATCTCTGTTTTCCGCAATCTCATCCAGCCTCCACCTTTGCTTAATTTTCAATAATAACCTATTTATTATAAAATGATTCTTTTAATAAATAGACAAAAGGAAAAAAGCGGTTTTAGAACAAACATATCTGGCAAAACTAAGCGAGATTATGTAAATTCAAAATATTTATGAATCTCCTACAACATTTGTTAACCACTTAATACAAATACAAAAGTTTGATTCATAATCATAAAAAAAACCCTTAATTAGATAAACCTGCCCGTAGTTGTCTGAAAGAGCTCCACCCTATTCAAAACCTAATCAATAAGGACGTGCAGCGATGGCAATTAATTACCTTTTAACGATTATTACCAGACTCATGTTATAATTGCCTTTACCCTTCGTGTTCTATGATGCGTGAACATGATTGATCTCACTCTCAATCAGTTAAATGTATACCCATATATGTAATCTCATCTATTAACAATTGGTATTATGTTACTTACTCACGAATTATTATTAGGTTCAAGTTAGTTTTAAGTTCAAGGTAAGATTTAACAAAATCATCATTTACATTAATGATAATGTATATGTACCATTTTGTTCGATAACTTACCCTCATCTCGTAGGTAGTGAGAGGATTCCGATGCTGTAGAAATTTTGGGGCTTCTCGTTAAAAACCCGCGACAAGTAGTTTTTTTTTCAAAAATCATCTCTCTATGTTAACTTAACAGTACCTAAAGAATTCTGAAGAGAAAAAAACAGATGAAAATCTGAGAGTACAAAATTGGGGCCATATGGTCGATGCATTTTTCTCTATTTTAAAATAAAACTTTTGTAATTTTTTTTTTAGAATCACCCATTTTGACGGACAGATAAATACATAAAAGTGCTGTGAAACTGTTTTTTACTTTTTAATTTCATTTTAAAATGGTATCAAAACCGGCCAGTTACAATCAATACAACACAAAAAGATATTATAGCAACTTTTTACTAGGAAATGCGAAAACATTTTTTCCCTGACCTATTATCAAAATAAAGACACCAGAAAATATAATGACACCGGAGAGAGAACGAACTTCATACACGCTAACCGTCTCTCCGTCAATCTGTACGTTATTCCGATGACTGATCTCACTCATCGCTTCTTTAACTCGAAACCATCTCTTATCGATTTAGCCTTTGTATCCTATACCAACCTTGTTCTTTCTTCATGAGCAAATGACGTCCCCTTTTTCCATGACCTAATCTAAAGAAGGGAGCACGATATATCTATCATACTAAGTGCAAAATTTACATTTAGTACAATTTTAAGCCAATGGTAATGGACTAATTAAGAGAGGATGTGAAGAAAATCGATTGGCCTTCGGTACTTACTGCTAACGACATAAATTACATGAGTCGATCATTGACTACAGAAATCATCAAGATATATGACACACATACACCTATTATTATATACATTATTGCACTCGAAAAACGAGTATACAGAAAATTACACGTATAGTTGATGGCAAAGGTGGACTTATCCCTAGAAGAGATCTCTTCCAGTCAACCAGGTTATGAGAGAGAGTGTATATAGGCAAGTAAGAATAAAATGAGCTCCAGCTCCATGGCTAACTTGAGCGATTAAAAAGACCATGTGTAAGCGAGATAGAGCTAGAACAACCAATAAAATATTTCCAATACCAGAAAACTTAAGTAAATACAAAACTTTGCGTAACCTCAGCAGCAGACTGTGCACGAACGCTAAGCGCCGCTACATTCACAATACACTTCAGAATTTAGCTAATTGCAAGTTTGGTGATTTTTTGGTCAGTAGGGATGGGCAAACCCACTGATGTTTCCCAAAATACAATGGATCTTAGCATTAAATTCTCACTTCGTTACTCCTCCTGTAACATTAGACTTCCACGTCAAGACCTCTACTTTGTCTCTCTTGAGTAATTTTGTGACGTGGCTCAATTTTTTTTTCATACCAGTTTCTGCGGAAGAAGTAAAGAAGTGTGTCAATTCCATCTCCACGAAGGCCATAGATAGTGTCAATCTCTCTCTGGAGATGGTTCTTCCGGTGTTGGAGGACATTGCACCTGTAATTACTCATATAATAAATTTTTCACTTACATGCAATGTCTTTCCATCGCTATGGAAGATAGCTCTTGTAGCTTGTAGCTCCCTTACCTAAAACCTCTAATCCTACTATCCCTTCTCAATTTCGACCTATATCCATTCTTTCCATACTCTCCAAAGTCCTAGAATCCGTTGTTCATAGTCAAATTTATACTCATATTTCCTCCTACAATTTTATACGTCCTTATCAATCCGGTTTCCGTCCCAGTTTCCACAGCGTTGTTGAATGTGGCGGAGGATGTGCGGTGTGCAATGGATCAAACCAAGCTCACTGCCATGATCCTGCTACTTTAGCAGTGCTTTTAACTCAGTTGACTACGACATTCTTCTTGGTACTCTGCGTACGGTTAACATTTCACCTGCAGTTATTGACTGGTTTCACTCCTATCTTTTTGGACGTCAGCAGTGCGTTACTTTCAACGGCAACGCGTCAGATTGAATGGAACTTACTGCTAGTGTTCCACAAGGTGGCGTCTTATCTCCATTGCTATTTTCTGTGTTCATTAATAATGTTTCTCGTATTATTACTTACATTTGTATGCAGATGACTTACAAATATACAGACACTTCCAGTTGACTGAGTTGCATGAGGCTGTTGAAAATTTAAATAGTGACCTTGTCGCAGTTCAGGACTAGGCTAGGTCTTTTGGTCGGGTGGTCAATCCTGCTAAATCACAAGCTATCATTATTGGAAGTAGATGATTGAAAAGCAGACTTGACTGGCAATTGTTTCCTAAAATCTCGTACTCTAGGATCTCAATTCCTTACTGTTATAAAATGAGGAATTTAGGGTTCATTATGGATTGCAATTTGTTATGGGCAGCTCATGTCACCGAAATCAGCAGAAGAATACACTACACATTTCACTCTCTCAAGCGTCTCCAATATTTTCTTCCTTTCCAAACCAAAATTATGCTTGCGCAAACCCTTCTTCTGCCTATCCTTGATTATACTGATGTATGCTATCTGGATGTGACTGAGAAGCTACTTACAAAGTTAGAACGACTCCAAAATCTTGCCATAAAGTTCATTTTTGGCCTGCGAAAATTTGACCGCATCACTCACTTTAGTGCTCATATTCGTCGTCGCTCCCTATTCGTCTTCTTGCACTGTTTGCCTCGCTATATGAAACACTTACTCATGACCATGGGTTGACTGGAAGAAATCTCTTTCAGAGATAAGCCCACCCTTGCCATAAACCTTACTATTATTTTATGTTGCTATGTGTATTTTGAGTGCACAATAAGTATATATAATATAATTAATCAATTTAAGTGAGGTAGGGCACAGCAGGATATTTCCTACTTAAATATGGAGCAGCCCGACTAGGGTAGTAATTCGACCTTACAGAATATCACAACTAAAAGACACTACTCCAAAGCAGTGTTGTGTTCCTGTTGGTGAGTAAGGTAACCAGAGCTCCTGGGGGGGATTGGGGATAAGTTCGGCAACGCGCCTGCGATGCTTCTGATGTTCCAGACGTCTATAAGTTACGGTAATCGCTTGCCATGAGGTGAGCTGTATGCTTCTTTATCGGCCTATTTTTATAAATAAATAAAAAAATGTACTGTGGCATATCTATTCCTTATTGTGGCAAATTCAGAAACTTGGACTTACTTATAGACAACAACTTATCTTGGATAGCTCATGTCAACGAAGTCAGTAGAAAAATGCACTACACCTTTCACTCTCTCAAGCGTCTCCAATTTTTTTTTTTTACCATTTGAATAATAATGTTTTAATTTGTAGCATCAAACGACTTATGGCAATAATTTGACCTAATTTTCCGTAGTGTTCAGCGTTATCACTATCTTATGTATGAATCAGCAATTAACGGCAGCTATAAATAAATCTTGAAATATATGCGATTACTCGGGATCGACAGATTATCGCGCTTCGAAGCTCAGAGAGACCATTTGCAAATATAGGTGTTAATTAATTATAAGATAACGATGCTTTGAAGGTTATATTTATTTATGTGTAAGAACTGCATACTTTGTTTTTATATTCGCTGATTACATTGACTTTCCCCTTTACTTACACAATTAGAAAAATGTAATTACTTTGCAATTGTATATTCTAGTATGTAAAAATGTATTATTTTGTTAATAGAAAGTTTTCTCTCTTGCTGCAAAAACAACGTCTGAGCTGCAAACCCCAAGGGTCCGACGGAACATCTATTTCCTAACTTTCTGCACGGTCACGATTCTCATTTGTCATTCCCTTTTTATTTAAGAACAAATTCTGGTGACCGCCTTGAACCTTGATATTTTTATAATTTCTTGAGACGTTCGGATATACCTGGACATGTCTATTTTAACTCACTATTCTTTAAATCTCTAATATAGAAATACCATTAAAAGCTTAATAACTCTTTTAAATATTTATGTAGATACATACAAAAAGCTTTTTATTTTTTATCTATTTCATAAATTAAAAATCTCAAAGCAAAAGTAGATCTTCACTTTGGCATCATCAAGGCAAATGGTTTGCCGTAACTAGTGTGACCTATTTATTATTATTTTTTATTCTTATTAATAATTTTATATAAGTTATTTTTTTATATCGACACGTCACAATTGTAGTATCAAGGTAGTTCACAGCAATCTTTTTGATGCGTACGTTTTTAATTGGACTGAAGTTGAAGGCATAACTTTATTGTATTAATGGTGATTAGCACTTGTTGAGATGTTTTTATTATTTTTATTTTTAAATAATACAGTGTCATATTGAATTTATTATTTTCTAAAAATAATTATATATGCATTACTTTATTTAAATAAATAAATATTGTGGAGTAGAGAAGGAACTTGAGTGAGTTATTTATATCTACCTATCTAACACGAGGACTTCTCTAGTGTGTCATGCTAATCTCATCTACCTTAATCGACAAACCTGTTCTACTTTTACCAATATCGCTGATTGGCTACACGAGTGTCTCCCTATTTAGAGATCGACACTATTTGAGGCACGTCGTATGTTGGTATGATGGAATTTAACTTCATTTTCTTTTACACTCAATGTCATAAGAAGTCTATAGAATAGTGAAGCATACTTATGACACAAAAGTAGTTGTTTATTATGTGAGAAGTTTCAAATCTGAAAAAAATTTTTTTTTGTGTTTTTTATAATTTTTTTTCAGATTAAATTTATCACTGAATAGTTTATATGTGTTCCTTAAGTTCATTACCCCTTTACAATAACAGGAAAAATACATGTATACATAATTTTTACGTAAATTATTACTTTGGTATGAAATTATTTTTCAAAGCGAACCGTCGTTAGATTTATGGCATATGTATATTGGGTTTTCTCTTTCCATTTGAGAGGTCATATGTGTACAGTGTACACCCGTACATGAATATTAATTCAAAAGCCCATCGATTAAAATCATTCGAGTTACGATTATCTAATCCATATTTTTCCGATTATTTTTTGAAAAAAAATAAAATTTGGAATGAAGTTTATGTTAATGAAAATAACATTAAGTAGTAAAAAAATATTTATTATGAAGTTGCTATACGTTAGAGATTGGGACCAGAACGTCTACAGTCATAACCTTACGAACCCATATTGTACAAATCGGAAATTTAGATATTAAAGATCCTACCACAACGTTTTATATATTAATTTCTTTTAAAAATCACAACTAATGTTTGTATACAACAACAAGGTAATACAAGGTAATGTTCACAAAAGAAATACAATAATGTATATTCAGTATAAAATAAGTAAACGAAGCCTGTGTATAATTAAAACTTTCAAAGTTCACTCTCTCACTCTGTCCTATTTACTTTTATTTTTTCCAATATCAAAGTTGGCAACTTTTAAACAAGCCTGACTGACAAAGTTTGTTTTACTGAATAAGACTTTTTGTAAAATGAAGTGATACTTAGCGTACACATAAACATAAACCAATCAATATATTACTACATGAGTGGCTGCCTTAGTATTTGTGCAATTTCTGGTGTTTATATGCGATCGTTACTCGTGATAGGGTTTCGCTAAACAGTAGAGTCCTAAAATTCACGAAAAGGCCTTTGTCCAGCACCTTTACCACAGTCCCACCAGCTCAGTCTGTAACATCCCACGATGTTACAGGTTGGACCAATTTACCAGGAGACTAGCATCTTTTCTTTCACTATACCACCACGACGGCAAACAATTGTACGACCGAACTGATGGTAAGCGGTCACTGTAGCAAATAGTCTATAGAGCAAAGGCGTTGCAATCATTACGTCTATTTCCAGGACTACTCCCTTTCTTTGCAGGAACACAGCATGACTTAAGAGCATATTTGGTTGTGTATCAGTAAGGTGGAGGTATTTCCCCATTTGGGCGACTACAAATTTTGAGTAGGATATTTCCTGCTATCAATATCATTCTTCCACCTCAAGAAAATTCATTACATAGTATAAGGCTATATTTATCTCTATCCATATACTTGTTAGTTCAATGGTTGAAGAAATAAAATTACTCTTTTATTTTATATCATTTATCGATTTATATACACTAAGGAAAGTCAATAGACATTATACAGGTTAAAAACATTAGCCTCCGAAAATTAGGTATAAGACCTTTCTATGATACTAAATAGGCTATTTACAGTTTCCAACCGCATGATCAATTTACTAATGGATAGAATTAACTTTTATCACAATTTCAAGTACGTATAGATTTCAATGTTAAAGTATTTTTTTATTAAACTGAGTGTAAATTCTTTTGAATATTAAAAATTTTGTTTGGTAAATATTTTTTTTTATATTTTTCATTAAGGTAAATATAAATAACATAAGAGTTAGGTCACAATCAACTCAGCTAATGGGCAAGTCATCTTACTTAAAATATAGAGACAGATAATTGTTATTCACCATAAAACTTACTAGTACATTTATTATTATCTATAACATACATGTCATAGACTGCATGGATGTATAAAAATTGTAATTATTTTTAGGTAAACATTGGAAGAAATATAAGTGCAGCATTCAGCCTGTAACATTCCATTGCTGGGTATACGCTTTTTTCTCCATATAGAAAAAGGATTGGAGCTTAATCCACCACACTGCTCCACTGCGGGTTGGCGGTCCCCTACTATGAGTTACGATCTTTATCGGGTATTAATGATAACAACCGAGACCGACGGCTTAACGTGCTCTCCAAACCACGGTGGGGAAACCCATAAGGACAGACATCCAAATCGGAAAGAAATATTTGCTATGCTATGCTAATAATGCATGCTAGAGGTTGTCTGGAAGAGATCGCTCTTTTAGCGATAAGACCGCCTTTTGTACATGTCTATATTTTCTTTTACGGTGTAAAATTTTTCTCTGATAGTGTACAATAAAGAGTATTTGTATTTGTACAAATACAAATATCCATTCCGAGCGGGAATCGAACCCGGTGTTTTAGGTAACTGTTGAAATAAATTTAAAATTGCAGCCTTCACTCATAGTGTAAAAATTGTTGATTAACATGTTATTTAAATATATATTTTTAGTCTGTGCTCTTTTTACTCTTTGTTCCGCTTTAAGAAAAATTATATATACTTGTCAAGTTGTCACAGTGTTCCTAACTTCTTATAATTAATAAAACTTAAAAACTAAATAATCTGTTTTAATCACAACAGGTTCTGGGCCCAGGATGCTCTAATCTATCAATTAATATTGTGCAAGTGAAAAGTCAATCGAAATATAATAATATATATTCGGTAATAGCAGTAATACCGTGAATATTAAACCACGTACATAACCTACGTTACCGGTACGCAGATTTTTAATATTTTATTTTGCTGTTACAAATATTAAACAGAAAAAATGAATAACAACAATGCAATAATGTCAATCCCTAAACTCACGGGTCGAGAAAACTGGTCAAGCTGGAGTTTTGCGGTCAAAGCCTATTTGCAACACGAGGAATTATATGACTGCATACTGACCGAACCAACACCCGATGATCTTAAATCAATGAAGAGAGACGTTAAAGCTAAGTCAAAACTCATATTATTTAGTAGATCCAATTATATATATACACATTCAAGATGCTGAAAACGCAAAACAACTTTGGGAAAATCTTACCAAATCATTTGAAGACAGCGGATTGACTAGAAAAGTAGGATTGCTAAAAGATTTGATAAATACAACACTAGAGACGAGTGAAAGTGTAGAAGCATACGTAAATAAGATTATGTCATCTGCCCACAAGCTAAGAAATATCAATTTTAAAGTTGATGAAGAGTGGTTGGGAACACTGATGCTTGCTGGCTTACCGGATACTTACAAGCCGATGATTGGGTATAGAAAGCTCTGGTGTGAAGATAAGTGCTGATATGATTAAAACAAAACTGCTTCAGGAAATAAAATCAATTGATTCAGACACTACCGTACTTTACACAAAGCATAGTAAGTTTAATAAGTCTAATAATAATAAAAGTCAAAAGAAAGGTCCGAGATGTTTTAACTGCAACCGCTATAACCATTTAAGTAAAGACTGCTGGTTCAAGAAAAATAAAAAGGAACAAAGTAATAATAATTCTGGCTATGTAGCTGTGTTCTCAGCAACAGCTCATAATGATGATGGGTGGTATATTGATTCAGGAGCATCTATGCACATGACGATGAGGCAAGACTGGCTTTATGATGATGTACCCCCACCGATTACAAATATCAAAATAGCAAATGACAAAATGCTTCCAGTTAAAAGGTGTGGCAAGGTAGACTTACAAGTTATAACAAAAGAAGGTAAAGAAACTATTCAAATAAAAAATGTTATGTATGTTCCAGAATTAGCAACAAATTTATTGTCTGTTAGTCAAATAATTAAAAATGGTTGTTCTGTACAGTTTACTAACAATGGCTGTAAAATATTTAATAATAAGAAAACTGAAGTAGCATCTGCACATCTTATCAATAATATGTACCGGCTGAATACTAATACTATTCCAGCATACAATTGCAAAGCTGAAAATTCAGATTTCTTATTGTGGCATCAAAGAATGGCACATCTAAATTTCAAAGACTTAAATAGAATGACAGACAGTACTGATGGAGTGAAATTAGTTAAAAATACAAACAAAATAATATGTGAATTCTGTCAACAAGGAAAACAGTCAAGACTGCCGTTTCCAGCTGAAGGTGCCCGAGCCAAGAAACCTTTAGAGTTAGTACATTCTGATATATGTGGACCGCTGGAAGTGAAATCACTAGGAGGGGCCAGGTACTTCCTCACATTAACTGATGATTATACCAGAAAAGTTTTTGTTTATTTTTTAAATAACAAATCAGATGTTTTTGGAAAGTTTAAAGAATATAAAGCCTTAGTAGAGAATCAACTTAGTTTAAATATAAAATGTTTACGAACTGATAATGGAAGGGAGTACATAAATAAGGAGTTTTCAGATTATTTAAAGAAATCAGGCATAATTCATCAAACTTCCAATTCATATACTCCTCAACAGAATGGTTTGGCAGAAAGAATGAATCGCACACTCATGGAAAGAGCACGCTGTATGCTAATCAATTCAAATTTACAGAAACACTACTGGGCGGAGGCAGTATCTACAGCTGCCTATATTACTAACCGTTGTCCAACACGTGCACTGTCATATGCTACACCTGAGGAGATGTGGTGTGGAAAGAAACCTGATGTAAGTAATATAAAAGTATTTGGTTGTGAAGCCATGGTTAAAGTACCTCAAGAAAAACTCCAAAAACTGGATCCTAAGGCAATCAAGTTAATATTTATTGGTTATTGTGAAACTACCAAAGGTTACAGGTTCATAAATCCAAAAACTCGAAAAATTACCGTAAGTAGAGATGTAGTATTTATGGAAAATTCAATAAGACAAAACCATGTAGTAGTACCCTTAAATTCAGAACAAAATAATAAAACAAGTAATGAAACAGAGCCTTTATTGGACAGCACAGAGATGTATGAAACTTCATCTGATAGTTCTCAATCAAATAATATAAGTACAGTAACGAGCAGTGATGATTCATTTCATTCTGATGAAAACTCTATATATATTCCTGAAAATAAAAATTATAATTTAAAACAATACAGTATTATTCAAACCAGATCAATGAAAACTAAACAAGAAAATAATACTTACCTCTGTACAGGTGAAGTTCCCGATAATGAAAATGTACCACAGACATACTCTGAAGCTATATCATCTAAAAATAAAGATAAATGGCAACATTCAATAGAAGAGGAATTAAAAGCACACGAGCAAAATGAGACATGGACATTGGTCGAGAAACCACAAGGTTCAAAGGTAATTGGCTGTAAGTGGATTTTTCGTATAAAGGACGAGCCATCTGGTGCAGTCTATAAATCTAGACTCTGTGCAAAAGGATGTTCACAGAATTACCTAATTGATTATACAGAAACATTTTCTCCGACTGTGAGATATGATTCTTTGCGAATTCTACTTTCAGAAGTATGTCAACATGAACTAGAAATGTTACAGTTTGATGTCAAAACTGCTTTTCTGTATGGAGACATCACAGAAGATATATATATGTATCCACCTGAAGGAATAAATGCTCCACCTAACTATGTATGTAAATTGAAAAGGTCTCTATATGGCTTAAAACAAGCACCACGCTGTTGGAATAATAAATTTAAAAGTGTACTTAAAAAATTTGGTTTTGAAAACAGCCATTCTGATCAAAGTGTCTATATAGGAAGTATAGAAGGAACAAAAGTGTATCTCTTGCTCTATGTTGATGACGGATTAATTATATCTAAGAAGAAAGATGTTATAAGTAAGGTAGTGAATGACCTCAAAGCAAATTTTGAAATAAGAACCATGGAGGCAAAAAATTTTGTAGGTCTTCAAATAGAACGGTCTGACAAGCAAATATTTATTCACCAGAAGAAGTATATAGAAAAATTACTGATAAAATTCAATATGAATGATGCTAATGGAAATAGTATTCCTGTAGATCCTCATACAATCTTGGAAAAGGTAGAAACAGCGGCTGAAGAGAGTATACCATACAGAGAGGCAGTAGGGTCTCTCATGCACCTTGCAATTGTCAGTAGACCAGATATTATGTTTGGCGTAAGCTTAGTAAGTCGTTTTATGAACTGCTATAATAATACTCACTGGGCTGGTATAAAAAGGATATTTCGATACTTAAAGGAAACCAAAGAATACGGGTTACTTTATTCTTCAACGAAGAACAATATAGTAGAAGGCTATAGTGACTCAGACTATGCTGCCGACACTGACACAAGGCGATCTACTACTGGATATGTATTTATTAAAAATGGAGGAGCTGTAACATGGGCAAGTCAGAATACGCACGCGTACAAAGTGTTTGAGTGTCGCTCTGCAGTGATTAAAGTTTTAAAAATTAAGAAAAGTGGGTTTTTTGCAACCAATTTTGATGTGTTATACACCAAAAGTTGCGGAGAAATGCCATCTAAGTGACTAAGGAATTTGTTTTGTGAAAAAGTGAAAATTGGATTTTCTACGAGTGAAAAACCAAAAATCTCGTAAAATTATAAACTTCGGAGGCGAACGCTGCTTAAAAGAGATCGACGACGTATATATTTTATTATATCATCGGATAGGTCCCATTGAGACCTTTAATTTGACCCCTCTCCCAGATTTTTTCCGTGCAAACGCGTGGAGAAAATTAGGAAAAACCGAAGACCACGTGGCCACGTGCACCGACTTCCCGCGGTGCCCGGGGGACGTTTGATACGTCAATCGACGCGGCGCAACGAGACAAAAACAACGGCGTTTACAGCATTTCGAACAGTTGAGTACTTTTGGAGATATAGAATTTTAAAAATTTCGTCACTTTTCACCCCCAATTTATTTAAAAAGTAAAGCGACGACCCTCCCAAAATTTTATTAAATTCTACTCTTTGGCTTAATTTTAACATATTTACAAAATTTCAGAATCTTCCGGTAATTATTTTTTGAGTTATTAATTTTTTAAATTTAAGGGTGAGCACGAGGGGTTGCTTCCCGGGGTCCTGTATCTCCAAAAGTAATTTTAAAAATTAATATTAAGTGCAAATAGTGCCCTAAATTTTTTTCCAGATTTGTTAATTTAATTTTTAAAATCTTTATAGCCAAATTAGTGTAAATTTTTATGTTTTTCCACCCCCATAAATCGAGGGTTGTTTTTAAAAATCTAATTGTAGTCTAGAGTTATAGGTTTTAAAAAGCCCGATCGATTGATACCAAACACGGGTATATTCAAGCAACAGGGGCCGATTTGAGCAAATTTCGACTCAGTTGCGGCCATATTGGTCGCCATTTGCAAAAAGTTTAAACGGTCATAACTTTGTTGTTTTTAAGCCTATTGAGCTGGGATTTTCAACTTACTTGCTATTGAGGAGAGTACTATACCCAGCTTCAAAATTAGCTCTACATAGAGTCAAACCTCTAATCCTGATTTTTGGACCAGGAGGGGAAGGAGGACGTCGAGCCCATTACGGGGAGCCGTCGCACAGTTTCCTGCGACCGGGGGTTCCCGAAATATCGAATTTCTATTTTTTAAAGAAGTAGACAGAGGTATTTCGGCCGATTAAGTGAGGAAACAGAAGGTGGAATATCTCGGGAACCACTGGTCGTAGCGCGACGCGGTTTTTACTGTTGGTTGACCCCAGCTGAGGATTACAAAATAGAGTGGGCAGGACGACTCTACATAGAGTCCTGGTAGAGTCTACTTGTACAAGGCGGCGGAAGTTAGTTTTAAGTTTTTACAAATTATTTTTAGTATTCGGATAGCTTGTAGCGATAGCTACAACGAAAATTTGCAACTGACAGGGGCAGTTTCTCCCAATATACAACCCGCTATTGCGGTTAATTTTAAATATACTCTATTTTCTTTTACTTTAATTGTATTTATACAATTTTACAATCAACTGACTTATATAATTGACGTAGCCTCCGAGAAAGATGACGACCCGGACCCCGCAAAAAGACCAAAAGGTGACAAACCTTCCCTCTAAAACCCCCCCTAAAGCCATAAACAAGTTACCGCGACCTAGTTTGGAGAGGTTTGAGGGGACGACACATGAACAAGCTTTCACAGTGACGCGAGCCGCCCCTTCCACCTCCATGGCTGGAAAACTGATGAGAGAAAAAGCTTCGGACGGCTTCAAGGAACGGGGGGCGACATATATCAAGTCGCCAGGGAAGATAGCGACTACGAACAGGGTGCAAAGGGCGAAAGAGCTTGTTTCTGAAGGAAAGAAACAATTGGCCCAGTCCAAGAACCTAAGGACTGAAATAAGAGAGGCAGTGGAGGCTAGCCTGAAAGGGCTGAAAGAGCTGGTGGAGGAGGCGGAATTTGCGCTAGAGGCCGAGAGGGCTCGAAAGGGGGATGGGGGCCCCGAGGGCGCGGCATCGGTGAACACAAACACCGCCGTCGCGCTCGCGGTGTCTCCTGACTCTGGACTGAGCGAAAGGCTTGAAGAGCAATCACGGATCCTCCTGGACACTAATAAGAGGCTCGTGGCTGTGCAGGAACAGCTAACACGCTACGGCGAAGCCGTTGAAGCCGCCGGCCTGAGAAGCTATGCCAGTGTGGCCGCTGCGAGGCCGCAACACCCTCCAAGATCTGCGGCTCTCCACTCAGTGGTCATTTCGTCTCAGGACGAAAAAGAAACGAGTGAAGAGGTCCTGGGCAGGGTCAGAAAGACCATCGATGCAAAAGAGGGATGGGTGCAAGTGGAGAAGGTCCGGAAAGCTAGGGACAGACGCATCGTCATGGGCTTCGGGTCCACTGAAGAGCGGGACAAGGCAAAGAGCAGGCTGACCAAGGAGGGGACGGGCCTCGTCGTCGAGGAAGTTAAAAACCGGGACCCGCTTCTGGTCCTTAGAGGTGTCTTGACCGCGAACACTGATGAGGACATCGTTAAGGCTCTGAGGAACCAGAACCGGGACCTGTTTAGCGGCCTCGGCAGCGAGGACGACCGTTTCCAGGTCAAATATAGAAGAAGGGCGAGAAATCCGCTCGTGGCCAACGTCATCCTTAGCGCGTCGCCCACCCTCTGGAGGAGGATAACTGGCATGGGTTCAGTTCGTATCGACCTCCAGAGGGTGAGAGCGGAGGACCAATCACCTTTGGTCCAATGCACGCGATGCCTGGGCTATGGTCACGGGCGGAAGTTTTGCAAAGACCCGGCTGACCTGTGCAGCCACTGCGGAGGCCCGCACCTGAGGTCGGAGTGCTCGGAAGAGCGGTTGGGGTCCCCACCCTCCTGCCGGAACTGTCGTAGGGCAAAGCTCGATAATCACGAGCACAACGCCTTTAGTAGCGACTGTCCCGTCAGGAGAAGGTGGGATGACCTCGCCCGCTCGACCGTAGCGTATTGCTAAGGGTGCGCCGGTGGCCGCGGTGGCTCAGAAAATCCTCCAAGCGAACCTCCAGCGCAGTAAACAGTCATATTCCGAGCTGCTGATCGAAGCCTCTAACCTGGGAGCGCGGGTTGCTTTGGTACAGGAGCCATACGTCGGCGGGGAGGGTTGTGTGACGGGTAGGAATGGGATCAGGGTCTTCCAGCCCGCGGACCAAGGAAATGGGACTGTTAAGGCCGCGATCATAATCTTTGGCGCGGACTTTTACGTCAAACAGTACCCGGAACTCACCACGAACAACATCACAGTGGTAGGGATCCAGGTTCGCGGTAGGGAGATTACCCTGGTTTCGTTCTACTTTGAGCCCGACCTGCCGATGGACTCGTACCTAGCACACCTGCGCCGGGTGCAGCGTGAGACGGGGGCTCGGAGTATGATTGTTGGAGGCGACGCAAACGCCAAATGCGTCTGGTGGAGAAGTCCCGTCACGGACCGTCGAGGAGTAGAGTTGTGCGGGACCTTGGAGGATCTCGGTCTGTCTCTTCTTAACCAAGGGGAAACCCCAACTTACGACACCATCCGCGGCGGCGTGAGGTACAGCAGTTATATTGATATAACTGCTGTATCGCTTGACCTCCTTGGCCTGGTGGACGGCTGGCGCGTGTGTGACGACCTGACTTCCTCGGATCACAACGGCATATCCTTCCTCATAAAATCCAAGTGCATGAACGAAAATAATATTCGGCAGACGACCAGAAAATTTTATACCAAAAAGGCAAATTGGGCCCGGTTTGCTGAGAAACTGGGCCAAATTTACGATCTTAACCAATTTAAAAAAGTCAAAATTCAAAATTCAAAAACAGGATTAGAACTAGACAACCTCGTATCAAGTTTAAATAACTACATAGAGGAGGCATGCACTTGGGCTATTCCACCCATAAAGAGGAAGGAGGTGCTAACTATGCCGTGGTGGAACGAGGAGTTGGCAGCACTAAAGCGCGAGGTGGTCACCAGGAGAAGGAGGATCAGGTGTGCCGCACCGATTAGGCGGGACAAGGTCATCGGGGAGTACCTGGAAGCTAAGGAGAGATATCGGACCGAGATTAAAAATGCGCAGACGCGCAGCTGGGTCTCCTTCTGTGAGAGACAGGATGGGGAGAGTGTGTGGGGGGGTATCTATAGGGTACTCGGCAGGACTACCAGGAGAGTCGAGGATCCACCGCTGGTGGTAAACGGTATGGGGCTAGATGCCAGGGGCTCGGCCCGACTCTTGGCTGAGACCTTCTACCCGGAGGACTCTGAAGAGGACGACTCCGAGGAGCACCACCGGGTGAGGGTCTTGGCCGAGCGGGCCGACATCGAATCTTCTTCGGGCCAAATCGACCCTCCCTTCACTCATCTCGAGTTGAAGCTGGCTAGTCGGTCCTTTGACCCGAAGAAGGCCCCAGGTGCGGACGGTTTCACCGCCGATATATGTCTGCACGCTATTGAACTGGACCCGGATCTCTTTTTGTGCATCTTCAACAAGTGCCTCGAGCTCCACCATTTTCCTAGGCCCTGGAAGGAGGCGACGGTGATCTTCCTCCGGAAACCGGGTAAGGACACTTACACAACCCCAAAATCATACCGTCCAATCGGGCTCCTTCCGGTGCTAGGGAAAATCTTGGAGAAGATGCTCGTCGCCAGGCTACAATATCACCTAGTGCCCAAGCTCAGTACTCGCCAGTTTGGGTTCATGCCACAGCGAAGCACCGAGGACGCCCTCTACACCCTGGTGAAACACATCAGACACAATCTGGAGAGGAAGAGGATTGTCGTACTGGTATCGCTGGATATAGAGGGCGCCTTCGACAACGCTTGGTGGCCCAAGATTAGAGCCAGACTGGCTGAGGAAAAGTGCCCCAATAACATCCGGAGGCTTCTGGGCAGTTACCTGAGTGACAGGCGTGCCAGGGCGAGGTACTTGGGGGAGGAGCACATAAGAGACACTGGGAAGGGCTGCGTGCAGGGGTCTATCGGTGGGCCGATATTGTGGAATCTGCTCTTGGATCCACTGCTTCGGGAGATGGAGGCCAAAGGCGATTACGCGCAGGCCTTCGCGGACGATGTTGTGTTGGTATTTGAGGGTGAGACGGGCCTCGAGATCGAGCGGCGGGCCAATGCCGCCCTCGAACGTGTGAGGGCGTGGGGCCAGTCTAATAAGCTCCGGTTTGCGCCTCACAAGACCAATGCTATGGTTGTGACGCGCAAACTGAAGTATGACACCCCACGTCTCCACATGGGCGGGGTCGACATTGTCCTGTCGCACGAAATCAAGCTGCTGGGGGTCGTCATAGACCACAAATTGACTTTCAACGCCCACGTCGCGAACGTCTGCAGGCGCGCGCTCGCCTTTTACCACCAGCTGGCCCGTGCGGCTAAGACCAGCTGGGGTCTCCATCCCGAAGTTATCCGCACTATTTACAGAGCGGTGGTTGAGCCCGTGATCTTGTATGCGGCTGCCGTTTGGGCGCCGGCCGTGGACAAGCTCGGTGTCCGTAAGCAGCTGAACGTGGTCCAGCGGGGCTTCGCGCAGAAGCTGTGTAGGGCATACCGAACCACCTCCCTGAACTCGGTATTGCTGCTCGCTGGGATACTCCCCCTCGACCTCCGTGTTCGCGAAGCGGCGACTTTATACGAGGCGCGGAGGGGGGTGCCCCAGCGGGTGATAGGGGATCGGGAGGTGGAGCGGATGTCCTCGGCTCTGCGGTCTCCGCATCCCGCCTGTCATGTCGACCTCGAGTTCAAGTGCCTGGTCGACCAAGAACAGTTTACCGCACATAGCGAACACGAAGTCAACATCTTTACGGACGGCAGCAAGATTGAGGGCAAGGTGGGGGCGGCCCTGTCCGTATGGACTGGCGCCGCCGAAGCTAGAACCCTCAAGCTTGCTTTGCCGTCCTATTGCACGGTGTACCAGGCGGAACTCTTGGCGATATGCCGGGCGGCGCGGATGGCCGCAGATAACTTGGCCGGATCAGTCGGGATATACTCTGACTCCCTGTCGGCACTGCTCACACTCAAGAATCTAAAAGCCCTCCATCCCCTGGCCGTAGAGGCGAGGGAACACCTGCGAAGGGCTCTGCTCCGGGACAAACATATAGAATTGTTCTGGATCAAAGCCCACGCAGGGCTAGAGGGGAACGAGCGTGCCGACCATCTGGCCAAGGAGGCTGCGCTGAAGTCCAAACGCACGTTTGACTACGACAGCTGCCCGGTTTCGTTCATCAAGCGGAGCATTCGCATGCAATCACTTGATGAATGGAACCAGCGGTATCGGGCCGGCGAAACGGCTGGCGTCACCAGGGTCTTCTTCCCTGACGCGACGGCCGCACACAGGATCATAGCTAAAATAAAGGTGGACAGGTTTGTCACTCAGGTGTTGACGGGGCATGGCGGATTCTCCGAGTACTTGTACCGCTTCAAGTGCAAGGAGAGTCCGTCGTGCGTCTGCGACCCTGAGTGTTCGGAATCTGTCCTCCACGTCCTCCTGGACTGCCCAACCATAGAATACGAGAGACTGCGTCTTGAAAGTCGGTTGGGAGCAAAATTGACTAAAAATACCTTGCCAAAACTGCTAGAAAACACAAATACTAGAGAGCTGTTCCTGCAGTTTTGTAAAAATGCTGCAATAAAAGTAAACAATAGGAACAAAAATTAGAAAATTATGTTGTGTAAATATTGTATATAATATTTAAGACAACATAATAGCGAAGGATACATTATATAAGGAATAGTTCGTAAGTTAATTTTGTAAATTTAGATTTAGTTTTATAGTCATAAGTGTAAGCGAGGTAATTAACTGTAATTAGAAATGTAGATTAGTTAGAAATGTAATTAGAAAATGTAAAAGATTAAATAATAAAATAAAATATAATAATATTAGCTCCCTCCCCGCTCCACTTAGCTTAGCGCTACACACTGTAAATAGGCTTGCTTTTTGTTCTTGTGGGTAATAACCCAAAATGAATGAATGTGAATGGATGAAAGACGAAATTGGAATGATAGTGTAACGGACTAAAAGCGTGATGTATGGTAAAAGAGGACTAGATTTAAAGTTTAATATTTCTTTTATTTTTACACAAAACTGAAATAGAATAAACTAAGTAGAAATGATAATTTAATTTGATGAGGGGAAATACCCCACAATGAATGAATGCGGATGGATAAAAGAAGAAACTGGAATGCGGAATGACAGTGCAATGGATTAAAAGCGAGAAGTATGATAAAAGAGACCTAGATGTAAATTATACGTATTGTAAATAAGGACTCCGAAACATAAAACTCGGAGGCGTAGGGATAAAAAAAAAAAAAAAAAAAAAAAAAAAAAAAAAAAAAAAAAAAAAAAAAAAAAAAAAAAAAAAAAAACATGGGCAAGTCAACGACAGCAATGCATAGCCCTCTCCACTACAGAAGCAGAATTCATGGCTGCATGTTCCGCTACAAAGGAAGCATTGTGGATCAAAAGACTACTACTTGATATTGGTGCCTATAATCAGGACACAATTTGTTTATGTGTGGACAGTCAAAGTGCAATATCAGTGATTAAAAACATAGACTTTCACAAAAGGTGCAAACATATTGATATTAAGTATAAGTTTATTAAAGAAAAATTTCAAGAAAAAGATATAGATGTAAAATACTTATGTACAAGTGAGCAGTGTGCTGACATATTTACTAAAGCTCTTCCTCGAGTAAGATTTCAATATCTCAGAGATAAGTTAGGAATTTGTTGTTATCAATTTGCAAATAATAATCCTTTGAAATAGTAGCATACTACATGTGTTAAGCTAGCTATTAAGCAATTTTTGTAGTGTTTAATAATACTGTTACTAATTATTGTTAATTACTAAAGTTAGATGAGGGAAGGCTTTAATTTGGTGGGTGTGTTGAAATAAATTTAAAATTGCAGCCTTCACTCATAGTGTAAAAATTGTTGATTAACATGTTATTTAAATATATATTTTTAGTCTGTGCTCTTTTTACTCTTTGTTCCGCTTTAAGAAAAATTATATATACTCTTCAAGTTGTCACAGTGTTCCTAACTTCTTATAATTAATAAAACTTAAAAACTAAATAATCTGTTTTAATCACAACAGGTTCTGGGCCCAGGATGCTCTAATCTATCAATTAATATTGTGCAAGTGAAAAGTCAATCGAAATATAATAACGATATATAATCGAAATATAGTAACTAATCGCACCACTATACGCACATATATATATACTAGAGCAGCTGTTATAAAAGACTAAGAATATAAGTAAAAATGACTAAGTGCGAATTGTAATCCCATGCCAAACGCTTCGTTCAAAAGAAAAATTATAAAAAAGGTTTTCACTGTCTTTACTTTTGTCTATCTTTTGTTTAGTGAATAAATAAATTTAGAGAAGGTTATAAATACATTTAAATCAATAATTTTGCCTGTTTTGATATTAAATAATCCAAATCAGCTCCGCTGAAAGGTCAGTTTTGTTACCAAACACGCATACTCTTCAACTTGTAATATTCTACAGCTGGGCATAGGCCTCTTTCCCATATGTAGGAAAAGGATCAGAGCTTAATCCAACACGCTTGCTCCAATGCCGGTTGGCGGATATATACCTTACTATGAGTAACGATCTCGAATGTATCAGACACAAGTGCAATGTAAATATACATAGATTAAACCTTAGTGATCGCTATATATCGTATATAGACAATCTAGTATCGCTATATAGACAATCTAGTATCGCTATATAGACAATCATACTATTTTTGACTCACGCTGTGACGTCTTGATTAGTTTTTTTTTGTAGTTCAACTATAAATCGGGCAGTACTGACAACGAGTGAATGTTGCTAAGTATTGCGATGGCCATTACATTTGACACAGTGATACACCGCAGTAGTTTTTAACACAAAAAAAAAATGAAATAAAAAAATGTACGATTGTATTATATAAATTTTTTATATTCTAATCTTGATACCATTTACATCACATTTTATTTTCGTTTTTTATGTTTTCAAAACGGTCCCAACAAAATATCTCACAACAAAATTTGAACAGATCCTAAAAGCCCGTTCCATCTAAAAAGATATGCTCTTAAAAACACCGAGCAGTTCGTCGAGTTTATTGTTTTCTCAGACCTATAAAAGTAACTTCGATAAAACAAACAAAACAGCCTGTCGCATTGATTACGAGCTTGTTATGGAGAACAAATTTGTTATAATAAAGCTTTGTAAAAAATATGTTCGCAAATTGTAAAAATAACGTCCTAAAAAGATTTGAAAAATAGCTAGGAATTTAATTAAGCTTTGCAAGATTTTTTGTACAACTAATTACTTGTAATAAGTATTCTATAATATTAATTTCAAATAATTGTACTACGAGTACCTATTACCTAACGGACTTTTAAACCCACTTCATAAAAAGGAGGAGAATCTCAATTCGACTGTATTTTTATTAATGTTTGTTACCTACTATAGTTTAAATTTTTCCCAATTTAAATACAATTAATAAGAATTAATGATTGATTAGAACTTATATGAATAATGTTATATGATTAACGTTATTTAGTTTTATGAACATGTTACGCGTAAAGAAAAACAAATCGCCTATAGCAAAATTATTTCTACACTTACATAGTGCAAAAACACAATACTGTGCATAAAATAGGTACTCGTATAATGTATCATTTACGATTAGAATATATTATATAAAACTTATAGTTAAACACAAATTTTATTGAGTGTTTAAGCTTGTTTTTTCATTACAGCCTATACAGTCCACTGCTGGACATAGGCCTCCACAAGTTTACGCCAAAAACAACGTGAACTCATGTGTTTTGCCCATAGTCACCACGCTGGGCAGGCGGGTTGGTGACCGCAGTACTGGCTTTGTCGCACCGAAGACGCTGCTGCCCGTCTTCGGCCTGTGTATTTCAAAGCCAGCAGTTGGATGGTTATCCCGCCATCGGTCGGCTTCTTAAGTTCCAAGTGGTTGTGGAACCCTGTTATCCCTTAGTCGCCTCTTACGACACCCACGGGAAGAGAGGGGGTGGCTAAATTCTTTAGTGCCGTAGCCACACAGCACAATTGAAGCTTGTTATAAACCGGTTTTATGAATTTACATTCAGAAGTTATATAACGTAGGTAATTGAAAAATAACTTATTAAATACGAATATTTTGAATAATTCATCTCAATCAAATTTAAATGGAACCACATGACAAACACCAGTTTTGGAATATAAAAAGAATCACCAAAATCAGTCAAGCCATTAAAATGTTACGAGGTAGCACGCCTAGCAAAAAAAAAAGTAGGTACAGCATCTAGTGTTTACCTAAGGCGTTTTTATAACTATAAAAAATAAGCTAAAATAATAGAAACGTTTCAATTTAATTACAGAAAAATATTTGTAATCTCTAGGACTTGATAAAGTTTTCCACCGTTACTAAATTTAACGAAAATTCATTCGAACTTGTTGTTTTATGATTTCGGGTGAAACGAGCACTTATAACGCTTTAATATCGAGAAGTTAAAACGAAATAGATAAATAATATTGTTTTAGTGCCAACTGTTGAATATTTATGTTCGAATTTAATTAAAGTGAGGTTAAATATTTCAATTTACATTTTTAAATATATATGTACTAGCTGTGCCCGCGGCTTCGCCCGCATTGAAATTAGTGTGTCACAAAGTTTTCCCGGCAAACTTCCAGTGAAACTCTTATCAAAATCGGCTTAGCCATTCCGAAAACCTTCCTCTTGCCAATGGTGGAGCTCTCTCTCCAATGGTGAAACCGCATGAAAATCCGTTCAGTAAATTTTGAGCGAATCGATCACATACACTTTTGGGGACTTTGTTTTATAATAACTGTCGCCCGCGACTACGTTCGCGTGGTTATGAATATATGCATTACTATTAAGATGTTTAACGCAAATTATTTTTTTATTTCAGTCACTTGAAATGCTTATCAAACTGAGTAACTTTTAAAAGGCACAATTTAGTATGATTTATTAGTTATTTTTATAAAACCTCCCTATACACCACATTTTTGGTTTTATTTTCAGGCTGTATATGTTTCATACAAACTGTCAACCCCAATTAAACCCCCTTAGCGGTGAAATACCGTAAAATCCGATCTTAGCGGACGTCTGCTAACTATAATCTACCTCCCTGCCAAATTTTATCTTTGTCCATCCTGGATGGATGGACCATCCAGCGGTTTTTGAGTTCTCGTGATGAGTGAGTCAGTGACCTTTCTCTTTTATATATATAGATGACGATGCATTATTTGGACTCCTTTTCACCATCTATAGAGCATACATTTTAAATTTCGCCTCTTACTTTAAAAACATAGGCCTTTCATACAAACTTCCGACCCCCGTTTTATCCTCTCAGGTGTCGAGTTTCGTAAAATTCGTTCTTAGCGGATGTTTACGTCCTATACAAAACCTACTTGCCAAATTTCAAGTATGTAGGTGTTATAGTTTCGGAGATTTCGTGATGAGTCAGTCAACCTACCATCCCCCGTTTAAACCCCAAAAGGGAGTTGGTTTCTAAAGATACATTATTTAGACACCTTCTCACCATCTATAGAACATACATTTTAAATTTCAAGTCTCTTACTTCAAAAACATAGGATTTTCATACAAACTTCCAACCCCCGTTTCACCCCCTTAGGGGTCGAGTTTCGTAAAATCCGTTCTTAGCGGATGCCTACATCTTATAAGAAGCCTACCTGCCAAATTTCAAGTTTGTAGGTGTTATAGTTTCGGAGATTTCGTGATGAGTGACCTTTCGCTTTTATATATATAGAGATTATTTCATTTGGTTATGTAATGTAATGTATAATTTGTAATGTTAAGAAAAATTTTTATACAAATGTAAAAACCACTTATAGGCTAACACCACATACACAAATCATGGTTACACTAATTAGTAACAACAAATCTATTTATATAAAATCGTTAGGCCATTGACTCATGATGAAATCTCAAAAACCACTATGAAATTTGGTAGGAAGGTAATATATAGTTAGTAGACGTCCTCTAAGAATGAATATTTTGATAGGGTCAGATTAGAGGGGCCTGTACGCTCTCAGAAATTTGTATAAATGTCCTCCATTTCTTGTGCTACAATCTTGAAACTTTGCAGAGAGATAGTTCACAGTTATTAGATGTTCTCTAAGAACTGATCTCGCGACTACAGTTGCATTAATTAGGTCGGCGGGCTGTCGACATTTTTTATTAAAGTCCTTTATTTTTGTGCTATGAACTTTACAAATTTTACAAAAAGGTACTAAATAGTATGTAGACGTCCATCAATAACGGATTTAGTAACCAGGTTACACCTTCGCTAAGGACGAATTTTGTGACAGGACTGGAGTAAGGTGGTCTAAGTGCTGAAAGAAATTTGTATGAAAGTCTTTTATTTTTAGTGCTACAAATACTGCAAATTTACTGCGCTGAATAAGTACACAATATGTAACAAGTGTCTAATTTTCAATATTCTATGAATTACTGGGCTAGGATTCGATCCAAACATACTGACAAGATAAGTTAAAGAAAAACTCGTAATAAAAAATGATACAATTCTATAAGGAAAATCCTCAAATTCCGACACGTATATACGCCGGCACAAAACACACGATTTCATGTGACAGGGATGACATCTTTATGATATTTCATCAGAAACTGAACACAACCGTATGAAACGAATGACTGATGACTTCCCGACACCTGTCCCTCCTTTCCTTAGATGACCACTGCGACTCTCAAGTCATGACGTATTATGATTTACTATTCATAATAATATATATTACACTAGCTGTGTTCCGCTTTTTGTACCCGCGCTAATTTGAGGAAAAAACGTGTTGAAATATTTATAAACCATTATTGTTCAAACTCGGATGAACTTACAACGGCGCTGTTTCGTTTGATTTTATATCTCCTAAACGATGTGTCCAAATTAAATGTTATACAGCACAGTGTTTATTCTCATAAAATTATCTTCTTGATGAAGTATTTTTCATTCGTAATGATTCATATGCTTGACTAATAACAATGCAATAAATTCACCCTTTTTTGTCACCATTAATTTGTTATAAAGTTATTTCAAGACTAGTATATCTTCATTTATCGCATTATCAATTTCATTAAAAAAATACTTGTGATAAATAACGTAATTATTTGGATAAGGATTTATATCACGTCGATAAATCAACCTTCGCATATAATGCATTATTTTAGAAAAAAACTTGATTACCATAAAAAAGTTTACAATGAGTTAAACTTAAATATAGACGCATACTGTAGCGCACTTTTTTGCGGAATTTTGATAGTGATTAATTCCATCATAGATAATTTTTCAGTAGTTCCTTTTCGTGCGTACGTAACAGAAGCTCTCAAAAAATAATATTTTTTCCCGTTTTCGTAACATTTCTTATTGAAGCTCAGCTCCTATTGGTTGTAGTTTGATGTTATATAGCATTTAGCCTTCCTCGGTAAATGTACTATCCAACACAAATATAATATTTTTAATAAATACTAGTGAATGCTTATTGTTCACACACTAGTCTTAAAAACAATATCACTAACCTTTAATTTATAAAAAATGCAAAATAAAATTTCATTATATTTTTGCCTTTCAGTCTTTACATTTTGCCGTAATTTTGATATCTTTGCATCGCTTCTATATCACATAAACACGAGTTTAGACAGACATCAGAAGATGACCCAGTGACGCCATCGGTCGACGAGTCGACATGAAGTCCTGTTCGGTTCGCGAAATAATTTTGAGCTCCCCATTCCACCATTCTGATAGATATTTGTGTCTGATGAAGAAATTAACTTTTCCGTTTAATTAAAAAAAATTAACAAAACTATCGTTAGATTCGGGCTTAATAGAGGGTTCATAAGGGCTTCTGTGAACACAAATATTATTCATTACAAGTAAATAGTAATTTATATTCAAGTATTATTAATTGCAATAAAAAATCCTTGAACCATTGTAGTTTAGTTATTTTTAAATGACTGCGCCTTTGGCGATGGAATACCTAATCAATTGGATGTTACTTTTTGTAAAAGGAACACTGTTTTTATAGTATATGTATTAAAGACAACAAAGCACGTTATATATTTATTTTAGAATAACGATAGTCGTTCAAGGTAAGCTGCATTGTAAAATAGTTATTTATTTCCATTGTTTCAGTGTTGCATCTAGATAAACTTAAAAACCACTACAGGATTGCTAATTGTTCCATCGGGCACAAAGGCTTCATTTACTACGTCGCAACATCAGAACGGCTAGCGTATGTGTGTATTAGACCCACTAACTTTGCGGTTTCTAATTACTAACTGTGTAATTGAAATTGGAAGCAACTCTACTACAATTGTTTTAAATTTCAGTGACAAATAATTTATTGAACTTGAAACCTATTTCGTCTACCTTACAACTTTGCTGTTTTAAATAGTATAGACGAAAATGTTTTAAATTGAAGTATATGAGACAAAAAATAACCGGCGCTAGAAAAAAATTTAAACAGTAAATATTGGAGACATATATTTGGAAATACGAAAAAGAAAATTTGCATACATGCAAATACAACAAACTACAAATGTGCTCTTTGCATGAAAAATTAAAAAATACATATGACTATAACAATACAAAGGAAATTACATCTTTTTAGAAGTAGTATACTCGTCCAACGAATCATTCGAATTGTGACCTTTTTTTAATTATTCCATTTTCTAGAAATAAACAATAGCTACCAAGTAATTTATATTTGTAGGGATATTATTTTCCGTACCAAAATAGTATGTGACACTTTGGAACATCTTTGCTCTACTTCATAGCTTTATACATATATCTATATATTTTAATTCCATGTCATGATCTGATGTATGTTAGCTTTAATCTCCGAAACTAAAAGTAAATAAAATACTGAACCAATTTTTGTCAAATTTTATAAGCATCTGTAATTTGGTCAAACTTGGTAGATAGGATAGTTTTTATCTCACTCATATCACATTTATCTCACTTGATTATCTCACTTGAGATCAATAAGTGCATTGATCTCAATATTTGTTATTGCAAATTAAATATTTGTTATGTATTTTATATGTATGGTTAGTTTTATAAAATCCTTATAGATGGTGGTTTGGTATCCAAGTTGCAAAGATATCCGGTAGATGGCATCATATTTATATTTATCTATAAGATGGCGGTTTGGCATCTAAGTTGCACAGATATTCGGTAGATGGCACCGTATTTCTATTTCTAGATTATAGATGTCGCGTTTGAATATAGAATTTATATATATTTTAATAAATTTTAATTACTCAGCCACAGCAACGCATGGCTGGGTCAGCTAGTATATATATATATATATATATATGTGTGTGTGTGTGTGTGTGTGTGTGTATGTGTGAGTGTGTGTGTACCTATATATACTAATCGATACTTACCAAATAATAATTTCTAACAATGTCAGGACATCCCATATACCTTATTAATTACTCATGGGAGTTTAAGAATTGAAGTTTAAGTTTCCTTCTACAATGAGTTGGCTAGTACCCGAGTAGAAATTATTTCGTGTTCCTTAGAAGGACCGGACCGGGCATGGCTGATCAAGACCGGATAAGGTATGTAACGCAGAAGATTTGTCTGGACCTGATCCTGATCAGGAAATCTCATCTCATCCTGATCAGCCGGTTTGGTCCGCTCCTTTTAAAAAACACGAATGTATATTCTTGAAAAAATTGTTTAATAAAAAAAAGCGAGTTGATATTATAAATATGTTACTTAACAAAATTATTATAATATTTATTTGCGTTTATTTTTTCCAATGTATTATTTATTTATGTTTTTACTTTAAATATCAATTATTTTTATTTATTTTCATATTATTAATTAATTATTATTAGTAATTAATTATTATTATTAATTAAATTTTATTTATTAACTCCTAATAATTAACTACTAATTAACTACTTCCTACTACTTACGACTGCTCCACTGTGTAGAATTGGACTCCCTGCTAGATTGTCCTGATAACTGTATATATACTAAGTACGCTTAAAAACATTGATAGCGCGATTCAGGCTCAGTTCGCGTAATTTCTTTCAGGTTATTCTGATCTAGACTGGACCGGCTCCTGATCCAGTATGCCTTACCATACTTGATTATATTTTTCATCAGGCTGTCCTTTTCTGGACCGGACCGGGTCCTGATCCAGTATGCCTTACCATACTTGATTATATTTTACATCAGGCTATCCTTGTCTGGACCAGACCTGGTCCTGATAGAGCTTGCCGGATCTGACCTGCCTCATTCTATCTTGATCCGGTCCAGATATATGATCTGGTTGAGCCTGACCTTTTCTCTAGTCGGGTAATAGTTCCCATATGATTTCATCGCTCATAAAAAACTTACTTCACTCTCAACTGTGTAGTTCTGCAACAAGTTTTAGGTTTTATTCGACCTTGGAGTTTTTAAAATTTATATGTTATAAAAGATTCCATTTTTATGTTTTTCCGAAAATTGTGCAATATATACAAATAAGTAGATGTATGTTATCTAGTAAAATAATACAAAGACAAAAAAAACTTCAAAAGCAAATTATTTTTAGAGCTTGTGGCCTATATACGGTCTTTGTAAAAGTAGATGTTCTGTTTTCAGTTCAAATATTTTTAAAATAATAGTTGAATAAAATTTTGTTCATACATTTATTTGAGTGAAATTTTATAACATTCAATTTTTTCAATCTTTTTAAATTAAAAAAAAAATTAGGTATAAATCTTATAATTAAAAACTCACAAATTAAATTTATTTGTCTACTAACAGAAAAGTTTTGAACTTAGGCGTAATATCGTATTCAAATTCATAATTCTAATTTAAAAATCTCTCTGATATTGAATGAGTTTACCGTTTAGGTAAGTATTTTAACTCGATTGAATAATTAACGTTTCGGTTACTAGTTAAAGAGTTTTCAAGTACTGTTTTTCAACAAAATAATGCAGCTATTTTTATAAATTACATCTTTAAAGAAAACTCCAGTTAACATTGCTCCAATTCAGCGATTTAGAAACTCGATCGGTAATATCGACGATATGACTATAGTCTTATAAAATACTAGTATCCCACCCCGGCTTCTGACGGGTATTTAACAAAAAATTCTAAATAATTTTTTCTCCAAATTTTTTGAAAGTATAATATAGCCCTTGTTACCCTCGGATAGTGTAGCTTCCGAACAGTGAAAGAATTTTTCAAATCGATTCAGTAGTTTCGGAGCCTATTATGCTAACAAACAAACTATCACATCTTTCCTCTTTATAATATTAGTATAGATTATTAAATTGAAAATACTAATTTACACCAACAATGATTTCATACATGAAACAATTTAAAAAAAGAAATCTGAGTAAGTTTTTGATAAAGATAATATTATATTAGTCTCATGAATATAAACAATAAGGCAGGATACAACCACAATTACCCTAATTTATCATCGCCAGTCACTGACGAAGAGTATTGACGTATCAGAGAAATAATAATATGCCTTAATAACTTAAAAACCACTCTGGTGAAAACATCGATGGCTTGCGAGTTCAATTTCCGTTCGGGATGCATATGTGTATTTGTACAAATATTTTTTTCCGGTTTGGATGTCTGTCCTAGTGGATCCCCACCGTGCCTCGGAGAGCACGTTAAGCCGTCGATCTCGGTTGTTATCATGTACACCTGATAGCGATCGTTACTCATAGTATAAGGGAATATATCCGCCAACCGGCATTGGAGCAGCGTGGTGGATTAAGATCTGATCCTTCTCCTATATAGGGGAAAGAAGCCTATACCCAGCCGTGGGACATTATAGACTGAAGCTATCAGCTAGCTAAGGTACAAAGTGAATCATCATTACAGCCTATACAGTCCACTGCTGGACATAGGCCTCCACAAGTTAACGCCAAAAATAACGTGAACTCATGTGTTTTGCCCATAGTCACCACGCTGGGCAGGCGGGTTGGTGACCGCAGTACTGGCTTTGTTGCACCGAAGACGCTGCTGCCCGTCTTCGGCCTGTGTATTTCAAACAAATTGAATCTAGTGTTGTAAAAAATAGAAATTAATTACACAATATCCGACAAGGTATAAATAGAATACAGCACATTTCCAGCGCTAAATATAAAAAGAGAGTAAACGAAGTATTCACTTTGAAGTAAGAGGCGGTACACGAGCTGATTACCTACTTTCACGGTATTTCGAACGAGACCCTCGTCACTCGTTTTTGCGCTTTTTGCGTGTATATTTACGAATGTAGACGAATAGACTAGCGTAAAATAAATATATTTTTTAAATGATTTAATACCAAAATTGATTGTAAAATATTGTCTTTAAAAATTACAAATCAGAAACGAAAATAATCTGCGATTGAGGCTCGGGCAACGTGATATCATATTCACTTTTCACTTACTTGCTCATTATATAGCTATTACCACACAGATAGAAATGTGTATGCAATTTCTACTGAGTTGGTAGATTCTAATAGATTCCAGTAGATTCTAAATAAATTTTTTGCAATAAATTATTGTATTATTTATATGAATATATTGAATGATATGTGGTTTGTTAACCGACTTCCAAAAAAGGAGGAGGTTCTCAATTCGATTGTATTTTTTTAATGTATGTTACATCAGAACTTTTGACCGGGTGGACCAATTTCGACAATTTTTTTTTAATCGAAAGGTGGTGTGTGTCAATTGGTCCCATTTAAATTTATTTGAGATCTAACAACTACTTTTCGATTTATATCTAATAATGCGTTTTTGCTTGACGCTTTTTTGTCGACCTACGTTGTATTATACCGCATAACTTTCTACTGGATGTACCGATTTTGATAATTCTTTTTTCTTTTTTTTTTTGTTGGAAAGGGGATATCCCTAGTTTGGTATCATGATAAGGAAACCAGGATTTGATGATGGGATCCCAGAGAAATAGAGGGAAACTTTCGAAAATCCGTATAACTTTTTACTGGGTGTACCGATTTTGATAATTTTTAATTTAATCAAAAGCTGATGTTTATCATGTGGTCACATTTAAATTTTATCGAGATCTGATAACTACTTTTGAGTTATCTCTGATAACGCGTAGTTACTTGACTATTGATATACGTTGTATTACTTGTCGATGTAATTGAAGTCGGTTTTTTTTTTTCGTTTGTCTGCAACACAATTATTTCGTACAGTTATTGAACTTATTCAAGTTTATTCAAGTGAAGGCATAGATGTCATATGTAATTTTCATTTAGCTCAATTGTATCATAGGTACATATGAGCGTGTAACCAAACAAGTAGCGTAACTGTAAATAAATCAGACTAATGACATGCCATTCAACTGAATAAACAGATTTCGTTCAAATGCATGGCATTTCATAGTAAGTATATATAAGATATAAGATTTGATAGTAAGATAAGTTTGTTGCTGTACTAATACAGACGATAATAACATAACATTTTCAAAGAAATACCTTTTTAATTCACGTTTCACCCTTAAAAATTCTGACCCATATGGCCCGGCCGTTCCACCGGGTTTGTGTACTTTACCAGAAGGGTGAAAATACGCTTCTTTCTGCCATCCTGTGAATGTCATGAAATGGTTTAAAACCAGTAACTTAAAAACCAGGATAGAAGCGATATTTAATGGTAACTTATCACGAATTGGGTTTCTATAATTAAAACATCATTGTAAGATCAGATGTAAAACTATGGTGAAAGTTAAGGAAAATGCAGTTATGAGCAATTTGCTCATGTTAAATTAACTGAAATCTTCAAAAATTAAGGCTTATAATGACTGAATAATGGCAATTAATTAAAAACGTGGCAGTTACTGGTATGGAACACTCTTATAACTGGATAGGAAACAAATTCTCCATCGAATCTTAATTATCACAATCAATTAACTTGAGGTCATAAATATTGAAATGGTAATCCAATGTATAATTTTGTGTCAGAAATAATCTAATCGGTATACAGTCAATGCTTTGCATTTTAAAGGCGGATACAGATCTGTGAAATGTAGCATGCAATGTAACACGCAATGAAAGAATTTGCCGTCGTCATTGTCGCAATGTATCATGCAATGTAACAGAATATTCATAGTGTGGACGGCTTGTGCGCACGCATCGTGCTCACTACGTGCACGAACAGAGCATTTGTACTCATCATTACAGCCTATACAGTCCACTGCTAGACATAGGCCTCCACAAGTTTACGTCAAAAATAACGTGAACTCATGTGTTTTGCCCATAGTCACCACGCTGGGCAAGCGGGTTGGTGACCGCAGTACTGGCTTTGTCGCACCGAAGACGCTGCTGCCCGTTTTCGGCCTGTGTATTTCAAAGCCAGCAGTTGGATGGTTATCCCGCCACCGGTCGGCTTTTTAAGTTCCAAGGTGGTAGTGAAACTGTGATATCCCTTAGTCGCCTCTTACGACACCCACGGGAAGAGATGGGGTGGCTAAATTCTTTAGTACCGTAGCCACACAGTACATTTGTACTCATGCGCGTCGCGAATTATCATTTGTCGGTTTTTTCACCGAACACAAAGGAGCGCGCAATGTGCACGGAGCGCCAGTGTGGACGGGATGTGTGTGTCTAAACTGCAAAATGCGCGCAAACCATGGAAGAAAACACAGCTACGGTAAAGACTAAGTTCGCCGCGCGCATGCCGGAAACAGATGCGAGTACGTACATGCTCGGTTCGTGCGCGCCCTGCGTCCACACTTATGAAATTCCCCTTTCATGTTACATTGCATGCTACATTTCGCAAATCTGTACACTCCTTAATATTAAGGAGGTGAAGCATTTATTAACAATAAGTACACTCAAACATAATTACTCATTAAGCACTACAGTTGCCACAACCTTAAAAATAATAATATTATTACGAGTATATAAACTTTAAAGCATAACTTGAGAGTTGACTCTTTGAAACTGTAAGATTTTTTTTTAGCATTTTTATAATATTTTATTGCGAATTTTGCTATCGAATGTCAGTTATAACGGAATTAGCTACTAATTAGGCAAGCGAGAGCAGTTTAAGTAGTAAACGTTGCACAATGACGCACGAATGACAAATTTCGCACGGCGCAACGGTATCATGGTTCTCACAATGTTGTATTCACACTAGCGCATTGAATATAAAATCATCAGTATTTCTGTTTAAGCTTAGATGGAGTTTTATGATGTTCCAAATGTTATATTGAGTTGTATTACTTATATATATACATATTGTCTCGTCCATATGATGTCAAATATATTATAACATAATGTAAATGTCGCTGTCGTGATTTTAATATCTAGTCTAAAACACGTAAAAATCAATATTTACACACGTTTGTCTATATTCCCCCTAATAAGTAGGTATATGTTTGTGAATATACTAATGATTACAAAATCAATAAAAAATAATAAAAGTATGTTCGTTATGTATAACAAAGAAGAAAAAATATCGTCTTAAACTCATAAAGATACATATTTATTAGATGCCATAAAGTAACGTTGTTGAAAAAGTTTAACAAACACCTGCAAAACGTTCCAGTTTTATTGCTCCGTAACTATTTTCGTAGATTTCCCAAACCTATAACTTTTCCAATCACAATAACTCCGCTTCAAAAACGATACAAATAAAAATAAGTCGACACCATCTACATGGAAAGTTTTACTTGAATATTGTACGACGCCGAGATTTTCCATTTAATTCGTTTTTATATCTCTCAAAGAGTATTTAATAACATAAATTGATCGTTTTATGCAATGTGGAATAATTAAATGCCGTTCAACAAAATATTACTCAATAAATTTAATCTAATATTCCTATAACATATCAAAATTATTATGAAAATAAATTATATTATAATATAATTAATAATAATTATTATTATGAAAGTTGCTCAATTCGCCGTAACTATTATAACATCGATACAAATATTTTTGTTAGGATTTGTGGATGAAAGCTCAATATTTCAAATAATACTATTCATCAAACAATATCCATTCTATGCCTCAAGCAGACTGTACAGTACTATACAGCTAGAAAAACTCCAGTATATGCCTGTTTTCTGGATTTATCAAAAGCTTTTGATACAATACGGTATGATGTGCTCTGGAGAAAATTAAGGGAGGAGACTGATGTACCCTGCGAGGTTGCATCTGTGCTAGAATACTGGTACTACAACCAACGGAATGTTGTAAAGTGGGCGGGCACGCACTCAGAAATGTACGGGTTGGAATGTGGGGTTAGACAGGGGGGCTTGACCTCTCCTCGTTTGTTTAACCTTTATATGAACGGGCTGCTTGCCGAACTTAGAAATAGCAACATTGGCTGTCATATCGGGGGCGTCTGCGTAAATAACATCAGTTACGCTGACGATATGGTACTGTTAAGCCCGTCTATAGGTGCACTGCGCAAATTAATGCGGATTTGTGAAAGGTACGCTGAGGCCCAGGGACTCAGATATAACTCGAAGAAGAGTGAACTCCTAGTGTTTAAGGCCGGCAAGAAAGTCTATGCGAATGTGCCACCTTTATATCTTGGAGGTGTTGCTTTAAATAGAGTAGAATGTTTTAAGTATCTGGGTCACTGGGTTTCGGACAACCTCAGTGATGACGAGGATGTGGAGCGAGAGCGCAGGGCGCTGGCCGTGCGCTGCAACATGCTGGCCCGAAGGTTTGCAAGGTGTACCGATAGTGTAAAAGTAACTCTGTTTAAGGCATATTGCCAATCCTTCTACACCTGCAGCCTTTGGGTCAGGTATACGCGGCGTGCGTACAACGCCCTGAGAGTCCAGTACAACAATGCATTCAGAGTGCTGCTCGAGTTGCCGCGTTACTGCAGTGCCTCCGAAATGTTTACTACGAGGCGCGTTGATAGCTTTAAGGCTATTATTCGTAAGAGGTGTGCATCCATGCTCCGGAGGCTACGAACCAGCTCGAACGGTATTCTGAGTGCACTGGCGGACCGCTGGGACTCAGCAATACTGCGCCACTGGATACGGCTACATTCTGACTGACGAGGGTCGTGTCCAGATAGCTATTACTTCTACTTTTACTTTTGCTTATTATTGATTTGTATTGATTTTATTTGTTGTTTGATATCTTTATTTACTTCTATTCATATTTATATTGATTTACTAACATTAGATATAAGTTGTTTTTGTAATACTAACATTAAGATATGGACTACTTATGTCTGAAACAAAATAAATAAATAAAAATAAATAAATAAAAAATATCTGTTTTATAAGAAAATTCTTGACGTTTAAATAAAAGCTAAAATATTACTTAAACGTTTTTGTTCTAGGGTGTAAATTTTATGTTGCATCGTTATGCGTAAAAAATGCAGGCAAAGAATGAACACTATTTTTACATCATATTCAAATGCATATAAAACAATCGGAAGTTATTTAAATTTAACTGTGTCTACGAGTTTATGTCAATAAAACCAAGTTTCGAATGAATTCAGTTACGCTGTTTGCCTTGTAACTTACAGTCGAAATAAAAATAGAACGACTCACCAGGTTGATGCGATGAATAAAAGTCAATTTAAAAAAAATAATTAAACGTTTAAGCCTAACTATATTCACGGCCCGCATATTTTCTCCACGCCATCTTGTGCCTGTCAAGCGTTCTTCCTCTGCCGCGATGTCTTCTCCAATCACTAGCGTCGTTATTCTATATCTATATCTATACAAATAAATGAAATTGGAGTGTCCGTTTGTAATATTAAAATAAAAGCTTTTCACTAAATGCATATGGATTTATACACAGTACATATACTAAAATAACATTTTTTACAATTTTCGTCTGTCTGTCTGTATGTACTCGTATGTTCCGGCTAATCTCTGAAACGGCTGGATCGATTTTGATGGAACTTTCACTGGTAGATAGCTAATGTAATAAGAGTAAGTTAAGCTCCTTTTTGAAGATTTTTTTTATAACTCCGAATTGAACAATAAATTTTTTGTTAAAATCTACGCGGATGAAGTCACTCACACAGCTAATTTCAAATAAGAAACGGCAGTCGTGCAATGAATATTTCATACAGCCAGTAATAATAAATGATTATAATAAATATATATAAATTTATATGATTTATTTATTTCTTGTATTATAGTTGCATGTATATATATATGTAGGAATTTATATATGTATTTTAATTAAACTTTATTATCATTGCGCAAGCCCGTTACACTGCTAGCTTTTTTTCTGTTGGGTAATCTGGAAGAGATCGCTATTTAGTGATTAGATCGCCCATTGCACTATATGTATCTAATATTAAGGTTTGCTATTTATACTATCTTTAGTTGCAATAAAGTAGTTTATTATTATTATTATTATAAATTGTCAAATTATTTATTTTAATAAAATAACGACATATTATATATTTTTTTTGTGTCATTTACTTTGTATTTTTTGATATCTGAAGTGATATTTTTTTCTTATTCTTTGTCTATAAACAAAGAAAAATAGATACATAAATAATTGCATACATGTATATTGTCTATGCATGTGTATATGACTGTGTGCATGTATGAGTGTATGGTTACATTAAAAAAAACCGTCAGTGTCAGACCACGTCCTTTGCTTTACTGGGCAGTCACAGGACTGTCGATTTGTAGTTTGAATAAATAAATCGCCTCGTATTATAATGCATAATGTTCAACCAAAGACTTGGGCATTTTAGAGCCTGTGTATGTTAATTTGAAATAAAAAAAAACAAAGGAAGCTATTATGCATCTGTATGTTTTGTAAGTAGGAACTTATCGTCCCTGCTACAACTCTACGAAAAAGCTACACACATACTACACTAGCTACGATGACTGTCACTTAAATATAGATTCACATTAAATCTTGATAGAAAAAATCTATAACGATTATAAAGGACAATGTATGTAGCAACTAGTAACGTCAGTTATCTAGAAAAAGCCGTGTACTTTCTAGGCTATTGTTTTTAAATATATGAAAAAATACGTAATCTACTTAAAGAACTTTAAAAGTATCATACGCGCTAAGATAAAAAAGTTTCTTTTATATAAGCTCTCCTTCGCGTACCTCTTATAAAATCATTAAATAATGTTTATCTATATATTAATACGTGAAACAAAAACTTCGTACCCCATTTTAAAGAAAATTGTGCGGACTGAGCAGTATGAAATTTTGCATACTTATTGTTTATATAGAGAAGGAGTGCAGAATACATGATAATATTAATGATATATTTTATGCATCATTTAAAAAAATATTATTATTAAAAAAACATAACACACACTACTATTTATTTGACACACACATCTCTCCCTTTCTCTCTTGTTGATTGTCAGGCTGTAGTCAAATTGATTTTTTTTTTAAAAGGTGCTTTATTTTCATAATATTTTGGTTTAATAAAGTTTTAATTTAAATTTTTTATTGTGGTCGAATTTCGACCTCTTGGCGACCACTAGTTTATCTAAATAACTTTAGGTCAAAAACGCTTATATACGCTTTTAATGGTTTAGACCTTTATGATAGGGGCAGCGTGCTTAGTGACCATTTAGCAATTTTACTATATCGAAACCTTGGTATTTAGTAACGGAAAAATTGTGTAAACCAGTCAGATTTATACGAAAATCAATATATGTGACAAGAAGCATATTTCACTCACATAAAATCGTATCGCGATGCATGGTTGAGCCAACAAGTTCAATCTTTTTTTATTCAAAAAGGCAGTGATGATAGCAATTAAAACACCCGTCAACCTTTGTTGAATCTGTAACAATAAGTGTTGTTGAAGTCGAGTACAGGGTTAAAAATGAAAGCTGTCACATTTCCCTTACCATAACATTCGATTTTCTATCGAAATACTCTTTAAAAGTGACATAGATAATATACAAAAAGATTTAATAAACATTTAATTTCTGTAAAAAATGTAAAAATATTTATTATTTATATTATAAAAAATAGCAATAAAAACGTGATAAATAAAAATTCAGAAATAATCCTCTAATGATGCTTTGATCTAATTAAAGCCGTGTTACGTAAAGTATTACGTTATAAGACGCTTTAAAATGAAAAAAGACAGCGACTAAGATAATGTCAGGCTGGATTAGCTTCTAATTAGGCTTTGCGCGCCTTCGTGCAGTGGCTAGGGCACAGCGGGTTACGTAACGAACAGTGTACAATGACAAATTACGCTCAACTCGCCTTTCCAGCACCTCAATCCTAAGTAGTATAAGTATTTATATCTTAACAAAAATGTTGCTAATAAAAATTGATGCAAGATATCGTAAATCAGATGTTTTTTAATAAGCTATCAAGTTTAATTGACTTTTTGTGAACTATCCTCAAGACGTAAACAAGGGCGGTTAAGCTTGTTAATACATTTGCATCGTTTCTAGTCTAAAGATGCTGTTGAGTCTGGGAGAAATTGATCCTAGGACGAGTGCTGCTCATTTCAATACGCATTTGCATTCGCAATATCACGATTGCACTTCCGCGGCAACGGTAGATAAGCTTAGCTCAGCTTATAGGTTTTTCATTTATTTTATTTATACAGCGTAGTTACGTTGGAATTAAATACTTCATTAGAAACGCTTTTTGGTGTTCATCAAATAAATAAAATTGGAGTGTCTGTTTTTTAATATTAAAATAACCTCTTTTTACTAAATGCATATGGATGTATACACGGTACATATACCAAAATAACATTTAGTAAAATTTTTGTCTGTCTTTTTGTCTGTTTGTTCCGACTAATCTCTGAAACGGCTCGACCGATTTTGAAGGGACTTTCACTGGCAGACACTAATGAGTAATTTAGGCTACTTTTATTTTAGAAATATATTTATTTTATAACTGCGAACTGAACAATAACTTTTTGTTAAATTACACGCGGTCGCGGGCACAGCTAGTAAAATATAATAAACTAATTTATGTTAAATATTAAAAATAAATTGTCTATATTTATAAGGTTACGCGTTCAAACATAAAACGTTATTTGTAAGTTTTTGACTAGGAATAAATGTACAACACGCCATTTATTCCTTGTCAAAAACTTATTTTGTACATTTGTACATTTTATTACAGTATTAAATAATAAATATACACGTATTATTATTTGGGTGGTTTCATTTGAATACCATCCTCGAAAAACCAAAATTGAGATATGGGATAAATATATGTTATTAGCAACTTTCGAAGCTACAAAAATGTAAAAAGACAATTTTTAGACAGTTAATAACTGCATATTAACGAACTGATTTAAACGAACGTGATTTAATTTGCAAAAAATAATTTCATAAATAATTTCACCAATAAATTTGTGTGGAAAATGTTGATTTGCACTTTTATACTCTATGTCTTCAGAGCCCTCGACGCGGGCAGTGCACTTATACGGAAATTACATAGGTAATATTAAATCTATATTTCTTTATAATACACACTATCCTTACATTCGATTCTTTCTATTCTATTATGCCTATACAATAGTCTATTATATTACCTACGCGTACATTTGACGTAAAGTTGTAACGTGTGGAGCGCCAGCGATTGCGCTACTGTGAAACGAAGTCTAGTACGATGCTAGCACTGTATTCAATGAGTGCGAAAGAGAAACATCGACTTAGACCGGAACGTGAAACAAAAGATTTCCTGTGAAAAATTATCCTAATCTGGAGCGCTGCTCGCGGACGACCTTGTCAAACCGCGATTTCGACTGCGCTGCCGCTGGAATGAGAATCCTATGCGCTGTTGACATTCTTATGTATACAAACAACGTGTCGCTTTCGTCAGTTATTTTGAAGTTATTAATTTAAATAAGTATTAAAAACTAGTTGTGCGCGACATTTTGTGTTAAAAATGAAACATACAGTGTATTGTTATTTTATTAAACAGTGTGAAAAGACTCTCGAAATAAAGCGCCTTGAACTAAAAGCTAAGGCCACCACGTCCTGAAATTGCACTCAATCAAAAATGTAGTACGAAAACTAAATCTTTTACGCGTGTTTTTAAATCTGAACAATATTTCAAAACACCTTGATTGTGTGGATGTGAAGAAAGCCCTAAACTGTTTTGTTTTCCGTGTCTGGTGTTTGGAGCTAGCGCCGGCAGTTGTGGTGAATCTGCATAGAGGATATGGATTTTCTGTACAAATAAAATAAATGGTAAGCTCTAAGTTTTGGTTAAGTTTTTGGTGAACTCCCATTTAAAAAAGTCACGAGCCGCCTCTGTTGCCTAGATAGATAGGCCTTTAAGCAGGATATATTCTGCTCAAATCTGGGGTGATGCCTACTCTTCTACATTCAAACTGAACTCCATACCACTGCGTCAGCAACTTACTCCAGCACTGTCTTGAAAGATAATTTCTAAGTAAAAGTCAACGGCGCCGGAGAATTATAGGTGCAAAGAGTTAGATTATTACCTTCATATTTTTATTATACGTACGTAAATTAATATTAGTAGTCAAAGTACAAAAGTGAGATTTGATTAATACGAACCATTAAGGACCACCATTTTCCCCACTAGATGCCATACTATCAGTGATCTGGATGGCCTGATTATGACCACATTAAGTAAGCGTTTATATTTATTATCAAGTATATACTGTGACATTTAGGAAAAAAGAAGATGAACAGCAATGCGAGCCTCGATAGTTAAAACGAATTCTGTACTGCATATTTCAATATCGAGCTAGGAATATTTACATAAGTACGGACTCGTGTATGTGAACATCTTTTAATTTTGAACTTTGTTTTAATATATGTTGTCTTCTACCGTAGTAGTGGCTACTATATAACATGTTTTGTAAATTTTTAAATGTCTTAAAAAAATTATACTACACCTTTAATGGCTCTAAAATGTCAATATCTTTTGTTTGACATCATACATTATGCTTATCTGTCCGTCTTAAATTTTATATTTTTTTCAGTATATTTTTCATTTTTTTTTTTTCGTATAGCTTAAAGTAATTTGTGCATAGGTATACTGGTTTTTACAGCTTGTTTTTTTTTTAATACACTTCTATGTTTTAGTTCATTTTATTGTAACATTAAAATAAAATTGAATTTCATGTAGCAATAAACAGTGATTTTGGGTAAACAGTAAATTATCCGTAACCGGACATTGAGTCCGATTTATGAAGTAGAGAGGGAAATAAAAGCCGGCTTACATGATGTACCGGAAACCGGCGGAGTTGGAGTGTAAACGAAAAGTTTCGACTATCATAACAAAATAAATAAACGCATGTCGTTTCGTCAATATCCATAAGTTATAAAACGAAAGTGAAGAAAATATATTCAATTTTATTAACTATATTACGTTGTTTATGGTTTGAATGCATGTGATATGATATGTTATCAGCGTATTTGATCCGGCTTTCTATACAACGAAAGGTAGGAACAATGTGTTATATTATACTGCTAAAATAAAATCATGAATTCATTCACTTTTGACAAAACGATGGTTATTTTTATACCTAGATACTTTGTCATCAAAAGAACATATTTTTTACTTTGGTCTGTTGTACGAATACTTATATACTGAACAAAAAATATTTCGTTCCTCTCTACCCACTCGTTTTTTTGTCTATTTTTTTTTTTAATTTATTTATCAAATAAACAATATTGTACATATTTAATATAAATAGCATTAAAAACCACGCAGATTTATGACAATGCTATTTAGTAACCAATGAACTAAATATATATATAAAATAATTACATAATTATCCACCCTCCTATTAGAAGCAAGCTGGCAAACTCAAATAAAAAGATGCACACCACTAAATATGTCAAGTCACAATAGTATCGAGAAAGTAATTTTTAAGTTTATTTTTTAAGTTAATTGGTGTAATACCTTCAATCTAGCACTGAAAAAAGAAACGCTAAGTGAAATTATTAAAAACGGAAAAGTCAGACCACTGTTCCTGCAGTATTGCAGTAAAATAGTCATAGATGTAAATAAGAGAAATAGACACTAAGAAATTATGTTAACTTAATATAGTGGTATATTTAGAGTAACATAAGCAATTAATGTATGTAAGTAGGAACAGTAATAAGGCAAGATATCTTTAATGTAAAAATAGTTAGAATTTTGCATGAAGATAGTTAAAAATTGTAAGATATTAATAAGTATATTCATAATTGAAAGGTTAGCTAGAATAAGTGCCTCCATAGGTTGAAGTTACGAATTAGCGAAGTAACTGTGAATCTTACGTTATAAAATAGAAACAAGAATTGTTGTAATTGCAAGTTATGTATATAAAAGATAAAAATAAGATAAAAAGTGTAAATAAAAATATTATGCTCAAACCCCAATCATTTTCCCGTGTTAAAAAAAAAAAAAAAAAAAAAAAAAAAAAAAAAAAAAAAAAAAAAAACAAAATTAGAAATTAGGACTAGCGTAGATGGGAACCCACCCAGTGTGTGAATGTGGAAGAATGAAAGAAAGAAAATTAGTATGCAGGATGAAAGTGCGAGAAGAATAAATGCGAGAACTGGTATGAACGAGTAGCTTAAGTAAGGACTCCGATCCCCATGTCGGAGGTGTATAAAAAAAAAAAAAAAAAAAAAAAAAGTACCTTCAATCAATTTTGATGGTAAGTCATTTATTAGTCTAGGCACTAAATAAGCGGTAGTTCGCTCACCATATGTGTTGTCTATGCGCCTAGTAGTCCATAATAGGTTTTTTGCAATAGCACGGGTGTAAGTAGGGTGTTTAACATGTTGCCAGAATTTTTGATTTGAATAATTTTTCTTTAACAGTATATACTTAAATTGAATGTTAACTGGTAAGATATTACAATGTTTAAAAAAATTTAGGTCATCATCAGTGTTTATGTCTATCCTTAAAATTTAAAATGGCTTTAATTATTTTTCTTTGAAGTTTCAAGATTCTTTCAGTGTATGTTTTATAAGTCCGTTCGTAGCTACTTAGACCGTATCTAATGTGAGATCCAGCAATTGCGTTGTACAATAAAAATTTTATTTTAAGCGGTATCCTTTTTTTTAATATCAAAATATTAGCTAAAAATCTATTAATTTATCAAGCACTAATCCTGGAAGAAACTTATTTCAATTCCAATTTTTTCTTATTTGTTCCATAACATAATATTTATGTTTTCTGCTATATTAAAAGGCAAAAAAAATTAAATGCATAAATGAAAAAATCATTGTAATTGACTGCCGAAAACAAAAGCTACCTAAGCTTGTAATCCAACTAACCTTATATTAAAGCACACAATTTTTGATTAGTAAAATTCACTCGTTACTCATATTGCCATTACAAATTTACCGGAGTGCGCGGAGGAGAAGGGTATTTGGAGCTATGTATTAACGAAAAAAAAAAAACCAGTAAAAAGATCGTCTTACCTTACAGGATCATCTCGTTGACCTCTCCCCTACTCTTATACTAGTGAAACAATAACATATTTACTTCAAAAAAGGAAAAATATGTTTTAATTTACATTTTGCTTGCACATATTTAAATTTCGAATATGTAAAATTTGGCGTACATCGTCAACAGCAAACTGTTCAAAGCAACAAAATCATGCAACTTACTACGCTTTGCATTTGTATAAACCGTTTTATCACGGGTTAAACAATCGTGACTGATATATGGCTCAATAAAAGCAATATGTGAAGGATAGCTTTCATCCTATTAACGTCACGCACACAACATTTTGCCCTTTGTTGAATACGATTTGAATTGTCAGGCATTTATTAGATATACTCATTGTGAGGCTGAAGATTTAAAGTTATTGGATTTTTATCAAATAACCCAAATAAAACATCAAAATAAAAAGAATAAGTACATATTTTCAACTATTTGGGTTTATATTATTAAGTCAACCTTCAAAATAATTTCTGAAAAAGATTTAAACTTTTAAAATGTTTGAAGTAAATGTTTTTATCTACTTATGTTTAACTCAGAACTTTCCCTACAGAGTATAGTTTATAGATTCGTGGGTTTTGTTTAGTTTAATAATGTAAGTAATTGACTAATAATTTTATTTGCTCGCAAACGAAAAAAATCTTCAATTAGATTACTTTCATTAAACTAAAAAAAAAATAACAAACGCACTAGTCGTCACTATGATTTTCTAGGGTTCCCCTCAATTTCTCTGGGATCCCATCATCTGATCCTGGTTTCCTTACTATGGTACTTACTACCGTTGGAATATCTCCTTTCCAACAAAAAAATTATCAAAATCATTTCATAAACGACGAAGTTATCCCCGAAATACGTACAGATACATACATAAAAAAATATATATGGTCGAATTGAGTAACCTCCTCCTTTTTTGAAGTCGTTTAAAAAGGAGGAGGTGTAGACAGTTGTACGAAAATCCAATAAACTAGGTGTTTTTTTTTTTTGTTGATGGAATTAAAAATCTAGAAGCAGTATTCGAATATCTGATCTCTAATACAATTTTTTGAGTACTCTCGTATTTCAGCTTTAATAAAAATTCCTACCCTGAGGGGTAACAGCTAGTTTAAACTTCCTCTACTCGTTCGTTGGTCTGTCAGACAGTTAAAACACTTTTTTTACAATTAGAAACGTAAAATTGTTAGCTGTTGATTTGTATTTCTTATATTTCCGGTGTGCAACACACACGAAGTCAATAGATCCGTGGGACCACTATAAATACTCATAGAATTTATTGTTATCAAAATTATTAAAGGTCGCAAAGTCAAAAATATTAAAGATCGAGTAATATTCGTTATGTAAAAAGGAAACTGATTATTTGTAAAGATTATAGTGATGACGAGCTAACGGATTTTATTTTACTACAAGCGGATAAATAATACAGTGGTTTTATTTTATTTAATAATCACTGCTCAAGCAAAAATACATTTGAATTAGTTTAAGTTAATTTCAAGAAAAGTTTAAACAACATAAAGTACGTCAAATTTTAATGATCGAAAAAACAATTATTACGTACATTTATTAACGTTCTCAGGGCTGTTTGATTCTCTAAATGCGTTACTGACACCGGCCCACAAAAAAATTGCTCTGTATCTTTGACCAAACAAGTATTACTTGTATATTTACGATAATAGCGTACTTTTTATTTAGCAGTTTATTTTAAAATAATAAACTTGAAACCTTCTTTTTAGATATATCTGCACAGATATCGCTTTAGCTTTAGCGGCGATGGTGCGATGGACTGAGAAATTCTAACTAGGCATTTATACCACATTCAGATACAATTTTATAGTGTTTTTATTTCCTGAGTATAGGTTTAGTGCAGTGTATAGTAAAACTATTTTTTTATTAATGACGTTTTTTTATATTAAATATGATTGAGTTATTAATTAAGCTTTTAACGTTCCTTGACTTTTTTCATGTTCTTAAGAAGAAGAATTATGTATTTATAAATTAATTAAATGGAATAATTATCGTTATTTCACTCCGTACCTCTAAATCTCCTTTGTTATATGTACAATGAAAGCACTTCCGTTGGATCAATTTAAATGTGTAATTTCAAGGATATGTAGATTCTAACTGTTTTCCATTGCCCGATTTGTAAATACTTTCAATACATTATTTATTCTTGGCTATGATGAAATCATAATCAAGATTAATTTATTATTTAATTTTAATAAATTACGACAGTCTTATTTTACCACTTTATCGTCATGAACGTAAAAAAATCAATAAAGTTATATAAATATTAACAAATTAGTTGACAGGCGTGATTTATTTAATTAAAATTAACGACTCGACAGATTGTGACTATAACTAATGGAACGAAAATATTAAAAGGTGTGCGCATCTTAATTGGTCAGTGAATTTGTTCTTTAATAAGAGAGTGACAAACGAGCGTCTTGGTGGTGAGTGACTCGGCGAAATATAAAGCAATAGACCATCTTGCTTTTCCTTCGAGACTCGCTTCAATGTGTTATTTTCTGTCAAATATAGCAAAAAAAAACTTGTGATGTTTTTTGTGACACGAATTACGAATGAAGCCTGGGCTTACTTTCAAATTTATAACAAAAGAGAGATGACTTTTACTCGAAAGTAACAAGCAACCGGTACCTAACAGACTAGAGAACAAACAAGGCACTTTTTGTATATGTGAACTAACGTCTAATAAAATTTTCTACCAATGATTTTTATATATGTTCCATAATCATGATGATCATATCAAATACGTATTACATTAAAACCTCTTTTGTATTTATTACTAAGTATAAATATTTTTAAAGCTTTAAAAAGTGACCCAAATGCGGAAAAAGTATAGAAAACTTTAAATATATAAGTACTTTGAAAAATTGTTTAAACGTTAGCTAGCATTTGGTCTTTTTAAAATTGTGAGTGGCTACTCTACGAAATGTATCTCCGTATTTTAAGCTGTCACGTAGAAGTATTTGAAATATATTTGTATGCATCACAGGGAATTGGCTGTTTCTGCATTAGGAAACGGAATTACTTCTGCATAAAATATTTACCTGTATACGTGATTATTTTAAACTCTAAAAACAAATATTATGTTAAACAATTTTTTCGACTACTAATTTCGCAATCATAATATCGTACATTGTGTTATAACGACCCTTAAACTCTGTAAATATTCTTCATTTGAAGAAAGCAGCTCTTCTATTTTATATAAAAACAAACAAGAGAATTTAACATCGTCAAGATCAGATTCTGGCAATTTAGTTTTCTTTTTCCTTGAAAATTTTTTATTTAAGATTTCAGTCATTTCCAAGTTTTTCTCTTGTTTTAGCTTCTTATCATTGTTTTACCATTTTTTAATCTACTTCAAAAAAAGAGAAGGTTTCTCAATTCGACCGTATATATATTTATTTATTTTTATTTATGTTCGCGGATAACTTCATCGTTAATGAACCGATTTTGATAATTCTTTTTTATTGGAAAGGAGATATTTCAGGTACCGTGATAAGGAAATCAGGATCTGGTGATGGCGTCCCAGAAAATCGAGGGGAACCTTCGAAAATCATAGTGACTTGTGTGTTTTCTTAATATTTTTCGTCTACTTACGTTTACTTTTCGATGTAATTGAAGTCGGTTTTTTTTCGTTTGCTAGCAAACACAATTATTAATTTTTTAATTCTGACAATTAAAATGACATGGTCACGAATTAAGCGTAACGTTTGTTCATTAGATATTATGAAATTAGTATGTGTACATACATGTGAATAAGCTTATATTATAGTAGTGTATCGAGCTATTCGATATATCTAATCCATATAATATGCGATAGATATGATAGATATGATTTATCTAAACATATAAATATTTTAACTATATTGTTATTACATTTTATTTAAGCTTTTCATAATTAATCATCAAATTTTAACTTTTTTTTTCAATGTACTGGTGTAACATTCTTTAGAGAGGTGTATTATTTTGTAAATTTATATTTTTGCCAATGCGCATTAGACAACTCGACTTTCCATTGGCACCAGAAACAGTGAGCAGCTTGTAATAACTTTGCGCATTCATTAACAGTGATCAACTGTTAAGGAAAATGGCTTTTACAATGACAAAGGTCCATTGTTAGTAAAACGCCACACTCAGTGTTAGCGTGCCTACTATATGACGTCTGTGTGAACAGAAGCTGCCGCAGGTTTTTGTTGTCATTTTTAACGATTTTTATTTTAAGCTAGCTGTCCCCGCAAACGTTTTTTTGCCATATATACTATTAATCTCCCTTAATTTACCCCCACCCCCTCCCTCTTATAACTTAGCTGTATGATAAATAGATGTTGAACGGTTCTCAGACCTACCCGATATGTAAACAAAATTCCATAAAAATCTGTCCAGCCGTTTTGGAGGAGTATTTTATCTAATATTGTGACACGAGAATTTTATATATAAGATTTTTCACTGAAATTTTTGTTCAATTATAATAAAAGCCTATATCACTCCCGAGTAGTGTGGCTTTCTGCTAGTAAAATAATTTTCGTGATCGGATCAGTATTTGCGAAGATTACTCCCTACAAATAAACAAAGTTAGAAACTTCACCTCTTTATAATACGAGTATTAGTATAGGTAGTATAGATTGTTCATTATCAATTGTTTTATACAAAAATACTTAATAACATAATTTTTATTTTGTATATTACTAATTACAGTAAGTCACTAAAGTAAATTCATTATGCATAAGTATTGAAAAACTAAATATGTAATACCTACATCAAGACGAATCTGAAATTAAATTACTACATAATATTACTCATGAATAAGCACTTTTCAAATCATTCATTATATGTTATATTATTTTTAGAGTAATGAAATAATATGATAGTTCTTTACTACATCAAGCTTAAAAAATATATACGTAGTATTAATGTAACTGTATAATTAAAGACAGATGGGCAGCAGCGTCTCCCGTGCGACAAAGCCAACCCTGCGGTCACCAACCCGCCTGCCCAGCGTGGTGACTACGGGCAAAACACATGAGTTCGCGCTATTTTTGGCGCAAACTTGTGGAGGCGTATGTCCAGCAGTGGACTGCGATAGGCTGAAGTGATAATGATGATGATGATAAATAAAGAAATCTTGTACTCGGGTTATATATTCGTAAAAATTTGTGTTTACATTTAGTCTATAAGCTACGGTAATCGTTTACCATCAGGTGAGCCATATGCTTGTTTGCCGACCTATTAGTATAAAAAAAATTTGTGTGTACTTATGTACACACCTAGTTATAACGAAGTTATACTTCATTGGCTAACTAACTTCACGCTGCTAACTTCTTCTTCGTTGACTAGCTAACTTCAGGGTGTCGGTTTTTTTGTGACGGTGTGCGCGCGCATCGTAAAAATTTACTCTCATCATTTTTAATATCTACGATTTTATTTTTTTGTTACCCACACATTAGGAATTCTAAACATTTTTGAATATCATATCAAAAATACACAAAAAAATAAAATCGTAGATATAAAAAATAGCATGGTGTCGTCTCCTGTCAAAGATTTTCATTGTAATATGAAACTTTGAATAGTTACGAGTTTCTGTAAAGAGCTCACTATAGACGGCGCCACGGTTCGCTTAAACCGAATATAAAAATTATCATATCAAAAATTTCGATCTAGCGGGTACATCGTTCCATAGCTTAATTGGCTAGAGCGCCGACAAGGTCAGTCGGAGACGCGGGTTCGAGCCCCGCTGGAGCGGTCAATTTTTGATATGATATTCAAAAATGTTTAGAATTCTCATCATTTTTGCTTAACGCGCAAAAAAAATATAACTTCAAAAATTAATCCACCTTGCTGCCCCACTAGCTGAGTTATTTTGTTGTGGTCTATCCTTATTTTGAATCAGAGTAAAGTCGAGAAGAATAACGAATTTTTGTGTAAATCTCGGCATGTTTATTGGAACAATAGTGAAACAACAAAGGTTATTTTAAGGAAAATGTAATAAATATTTCTTTTTATACATAAAACAAAAAAAAATATTATTGTATTTTTTTTAATAAGTGATTCCTCTTAGTAATAATTTGGTTAATTAATAATGACTATTCATATATTTACTATCATTATCATCATTACAGCCTATACAGTCCACTGCTGGACATAGGCCTCCACAAGTTTACGCCTTAAATAACGTGAACTTATGTGTTTTGCCCATAGTCACCACGCTGGGCAGGCGGGTTGGTGACCGCAGTACTGGCTTTGTCGCACTGAAGACGCTGCTGCCCGTCTTCGGCCTGTGTATTTCAAAGCCAGCAGTTGGATGGTTATCCCGCCATCGGTCGGCTTCTTAAGTTCCAAGATGGTTGTGGAACCTTGTTATCCGTTAGTCGCCTCTTACGACACCCACGGGAAGAGAGGGGGTGGCTAAATTATTAATTAAAGGTTACTATAAACAAAAATAAACCTCTTTTATAACCATAAATAAGTCATAAACCAGCGTAGAATATTAACTATCTACGAAGCCAAGTGACAAAATCTATTGCCGTGGTCAATCAAGTAAAATTGTCAAAATTATATCTTATCATCTGAACTTTAGATTAATCTTTTAGATTCTAAAGGATGTTTAATACATAAATAATAATTAAACGCCTAACACTCAAGAAGTAGGATTTCCTCCTGTGACGGGGATCCGGAAACACACACAATACACAAGCACTAACGCCCAGACCACAAACATCTGTACGGCCGATGCAAATGTACGAGTATGTCAAGGGCGGGGATCGAAGCCGTGACCGATACAACAACTACTTACTGATAATCGTTATAAATTATTTCCCCGTCCAACGGTGACAAAATGTTTTGATATCATGTCGGAATCGTTTAGACGACAAATCGAGCAATACAAACATATTATTAAATTTAAGCTATTATTTCATTTAAGTGTTATTTACCCGTTTCAGTTAAAAATTCATAACATTTATACACATTTCTACTACTACCAGTCGGTTAAAAATGGATAAAGTATATTCATTCTTGTTGACCCTTGTCAGTCAGAGTTAAGCATCTAACATGCGAGTACCTGTGTGACTATACTGTAACCTATAAAAAATAAAGAAATTAATTGTTACAATGATATTAACATTTACTAATTTTAAAGGCTTTGCCTAAAATTTCGCATATTAATATAACATTATTCACGGTAAAATTTTAATTAATAAATTTAAAAGAGTACTAGACGTCTCTAGTGGTTTTTGCTGCCATATCATCCCATGTCATAGTGGTTGACATTTATAGCTGTAACGCTCGTATGAATCAAATCGTGACAGCCTATTTCATATTTACTGAGATTAGACCTTTTAAATGAAATTAAAAAATTAGTAAGTTTTATTTGTATTCGTAAACAGTACCTAGGTGACCGAGTATTTTTAGTAAATCGCGTTTTTTGAAAATCATTTTTAAATACGAATTACATATTGATAAAATACGAATAATATTTTTTGATCTTACCGACATAATAATAAAAAAATATGAACTGGTTATTTAAATAAAAACTCATGAATACAATTAGAAAAAAGGGGGGGGGGGGAAATAATTGATCTGGAGACATGAAGATTTGAACTGAGGTCTTCTAAATCGATCCTGACCGGCAGATTTCCCACCTGAGATATTACAACTTTATAGACAATGTGAAATTTACCTTCGACTACTAATGTGAAATTTACCTAATGACATTGTAGCCAGTTTTTCATTGCCTAAAAACAGGAATAAAACGACATTTTCTAAAAATGCACCATAGCTAGATCTATTTATCGCCCCCGAAACCTCATACATACATGGAGCCGTTTCCGAGATTCAGACTATATATATTGCAGAGTATAATTTTATAATAAATAAAATGTCTATAAAATATAAAGCAGCTGTTATTATAACTTCTTGATTATTACTATGTTATAAATTTATTTATTTCTCTCTATAATATTCAATTAACGCAAAGGCCGTAAAAGCATGGCCTTACACAATAACGAAAGCGCCTTATACAAAACTCCTCTTTACTATACTATTAATCATTTCGTACAATGAATAAATTTTCGTTAGTACAAGAATTATAAATTCATTATGTTTATATTTTTGTCTACTTTTCAAAAGGTCGTGACATTGCTTCGTTAAAAGCCTTCGTATTCAATAAATATAATAATTTAATCTGTCTATTATCTTATATATTTAACATGTTTTCAGAAAGATACATTTCTAATATTTAGACAAAATAAAGATTATAGAGCAATTTAAAAACTGTAAACGCAAAGAGAAAATATTTTCACTAATTAAAAGTATGACGGAAAAGTATAATTTGCAATAACCCATACAAAATTTTATTAGTATTTTTTTTTAAAAAGATAATTTAATTTTACATATAATATTGTAACTACAATATCTTCTAGAAAATTAAAGTAACAAACGTTAGATGTCCTGCTATATTCACGCGATTTAACTCTTCAATTACATTCAAAAATTACTCACAATACCAACTTCAATCACGAGGGTCAGCTATTATTCCCAAGATAATGGGACAAGGAGAACACAACCCATTGAAATCAACGAACACAACAGGCGTCGTAGCAGTGACAAATAGTCGTGTTTCTGGCCGGACACGCTCCTCAAACAATCGCACTAACGACGCTCTAATGCACTTAGGAATATAGCGATTATTATCATAACTATACTGGCCATTACTCTGGCTTTTGCTATGTCAGGGCATAATGTTTGCCAACTACAGACGTAGAAATACGAGTGCTGAACAGAAATACCTGTCTGGTACATACCATGAGTTATTAATTTATATTGTCATTTAGTACAAGTATTGTACAGGGCTTAGCTCTTGACTTCGTCTAAATAGGATTAGAAATAAGGAATTTATATTATATTTGGTTTTGTATTATATTTATATATATCTTAAATATAAAATTCTCGTGTCACAATGTTAGTTAAAATACTCCTCCGAAACGGGTGGACAGATTTTTATGAAATTTTCTGTGCATATCAAGTAGGTCTAAGAATCAGCCAACATCTATTTTTTATAATCTTTATTTAAAGGAGGTGGTTAAGGGGGTTAATAAAGTATATGGCAAAACAACGTTTACGGGGTCAGCTAATATATATATATATATATATATATATATCAGTCAACTATTATTAAGTGAAATTATCATTAAATTCCTTACTTTAGAAACAAACAACTCAATGAATTCTATTAATTGGTAATTAGCACCAGGACTTCTAGGAAAGTAATTAATTTTATTCGTTTTGATATAAAGTAGTGAGCAGTAAACTGCTTGTGACATAATAGCTATTGTACACAAATCAAATTCAATTCAGTAGCCTTTGAGTTTAGACGCTAAAGAAGCATTCCTGAAAAATCTTAATGAATATATATTTTTTAAATATCAGAAGTAGTTTTGTACACGTGTATTTATTTAAGCTACAATAATAATAATAAAAAAATACAAGATGTTCATTAAGTTCATATACAATAAAGAAACAAATTATTACAATAATTACAATAATGACAATTGTAAAAATATATGTCTTATTTTAGTCCAAATAAAATTATCTCTACACATGTTACAATAAAACTGTCAATAACAAAAAAAAAAAACCACAAAAACAACCAAATAATTCTAAGTTTTTAAAAACCACATCAACTAAATCTACCAAAAAATTAATAAACGGGTACAATGATGTAAATAAACTAAACAGTGTTACACAAAGCTCTTAATCTCTGATTTACGCACCCGCGCGACTGTGGTTGAACAATTGAAAGCAATTTATTTTTCCCAGAGCACTTTTTTCATTAGCAAACAGGAATGACGTGTAAAACAACACATTCCGAGTGACGAGGGTCTCCGTAAATAACCATAGGGAAGTAATTATCCCGATGTATGTATGCGTAAATTGCAAATGAATATCATTAAATAGATATTCATGAATTGAAAAAAAAATACGGCACATCACGAGCTTTTGTTCCTTCCTCGTCTGCGTCGAGCGCCATTGGAATTAATCATGATTTGGTGGATTTAAAAGAGGCCTCCATCAGAAAAGATAATGTAATAAGTTTATTTTGCAAATTGCATCATTGTTTATAAAGAACCATAATTGCTATTTACAATCAATCGTAAATTTTAATTGGAATATTAATAATGAACGTTGCTATTTTTTTTTTTCGCTTAATTGTATTTATGTCGTCGTCAATAGACTTATTGATTGGTCATGACTTTTATCAAATTTTGGTAGTGATAATAAATAATTTTAAAATATTTAATAAGTTTTAAACACTATATATCAATTACTTATTGCATGAAACAATTAATACATAATAATATGTAAAAATGTATCTGTATTTTATTTCTCATAGTACGGAAAGCCAATTACTTTTTGAAAATCTGTTAAATGATAAAATGAACATTTAACATTCCGTTAAATAAAATGTATTTAATAGTAATTACACGTTAAAATGTTAAACAATATACGTCTGACTCAAAAGTGTACGGTATAAAAGTGAATCCACTCGTAAATAAAATTCCACGAAATGCTTTGCTGGCAAAAACAGGACAAAACAAGCTTTTAGTTAATGCGCATCATATTTCACTTGACTACGGGATTTCCGAATCGTCCTTATAAAGCGACATTACATTTCCCGGTACATCTACTACAAAACGAATGATACTAATGAATGAAGTTGAGTAAGAGTTGAATGATACAATTTGTGTACGGAATTAAGTGAACTAGAATTTCATATATATTTCATTTAACAAACGAAAGGACATGATCAGAACAGTAATATAATAATATTATGATATTCTGTGCAATATTTAAATTATTATTACAGCTTACATGTAAATACATTGTACTATACAAAACGGTAAAACTCGAGTAATTCAGCAACTTAGTAGTTTCACTTAACTCACTCAGTTTTGTTATCTTGTCAGATTTTGTTTAATTATTTTAACAACATGTTGGAACATTTATACAATAATACGTCACTATGCTTTTAGTTATTTTTTATTTTATTGTTTTTTCTTGATATATTTAATTACATGATTTTAAGAGTCAAATATTTCAAGTTTTAATATCAAATTATCAATAACTGTATTCGTGTCAACGGCAGGAAAGCGTGTTTTTCTGATAAAAGCTGAGGAACATAACTGTCACAAATCTTAGAGTTAATGTTTTCAAGAACAACCACATGTTGTACCCGCTTTATGTAAACTATCTAGACATTTTGAAGTCTCGGTAAATATATATTATAATTATAATTATGTGATATAAATTGCTAAGTAAAATTAAGTTTACGTCTTATGCTTTCAAAATAAGTTTTCTGATTATGTAATTTAGACTGAGGTTTGAATAAAATACCAAAATACTGCTTTATAACACCAACCTAACGGAATGCACTTATTTAAAAAGTCAACTGCTATCATTATTAATATAGAAAAGAAGACGAGCTTTTTTAGTAGTTAGTTCTATCGTTCTTTAATAGTTTTTAAACGGTTTTATTTAGCTCACCCCGTTTGTTTTATTTTTTATTCTTGGGTCAAATTTAGTAATTCAAATTTCACCCTTTTCCTGTCAACCGATTAATGTGAAATTTTGTATACACTTTGGATTTTGGTGACAATACAATTATGTTTATTCATTATCATTATAAATTCAAGATGGCCGCCGCTACAAAATGGCGGATAATTTATGTTTTATTAATCCCATCAATATGGGTATCAAATGAAAGGGCTCAACAAGCAGAATACAATATACTATAAAAAATTGAAATCCAAGATGGCGGCCTCTACAAAATGGCGGATAACTTAGGTTTTATCAATCCCATCAACATGGGTATCAAATGAAAGGTCTCAACAAGTAGAATACAATTTACTATGCAAAATTGAAATCTAAGCTGGCCGCCGCTACCAAATGTCTGATAACAATTTTTTATCAATCCCACCAATATGGGTATCAAATAAAAGGGCTTGACAAGAAGAATACAGTGCACTATACAACCTCAATATTTAAGATGGGCCTTGCAATAATGAAGCACTAAATGAATTAAACAGAATGCGAAATAAAAACTAAAAACTAGAAAATAAAAATAGGTAAAAAAACTTTTTAAGTTAAACGGTTTTATGTTAAACATACATTGCAATGTTTAAGATAAATGTACTAAACACCAAAAAATAATAAAATAGATACAGTCGTGGGAATTATAAACATATGCATAGATTAGACTAAAATAAAACCGTGGGGCACGTCAATTGTCTACAAATTATCGACTTAATGTGCGATAGAAGAATCGTTTAATTCGTCGTTAAAATAGGCAGTTGGCCCGCAGACGGTGAGGAAATTACTTACTATTTTCTTGCTCATGGAAATTCCAATAGTTATACACTCCATGTAAATAAAAGAGATGTTTCAACTAGTTTATCGTTGGACATTCACACTGCTGGCTGGCGAGGAACCGTTTCACTGCTCGTAGTTTGTCTTTAATCGACAAAACATATGATAAAAGTACTACTCGCTCACCACTATGAAACCCTAAAACTCGCTTATAATCGAGCTTGCTAGCTTGTTTCCACATTCTAGCCCTACTTATCACACGTCCATCGTTGTCGGTTGAACAACTGCCTAATTATAGTGTAACATTACAAAACAAACATTTTAATCAACGATTGTAGACAATTGACGTGCCCCACGGTTTTATTTTAGTCTAGTCTATGCATATGTTTATAATTCCCACGACTGTATCTATTTTATTATTTTTTGGTTTTTAGTACATTTATCTTAAACATTGCAATGTATGTTTAACATAAAACCGTTTAACTTAAAAAAGTTTTTTTACCTATTTTTTTAAATATTATTTAAAATCAGTACCTAAGGACTTAATATACATAATGGAAAATAAGTTTTTCGTTAGAAATTCGAGTTGTTTGACTAGTAAGCTTATAAACATAGAAGTGGCCATAACCATAAAGGTTAACAAGGTAACAAGTTCACCTTGTAGATCGTCTCGCCTGAATAGTAAAAACAGTAGTAAAAAAAAATTTCGTCAAGTAATTGTACTGATTAAATAGTACCTTTAAGGAAGCATAGATATACACGAGAATTTTCTGTTAGGAATAAAAACATAATTAATTTTATACATAACGTACTATCAGGGTTCCAGCCGGTACAAGTTTGTCCGTAAAGAAGCGACGCTCGTGTGTACCTAATTTAATCTCAGCGAATAATTAATCATTGGAAAATAAGTCAGAAGAGCTTACATAGCGCTTCATAATTAGAAGAAAAATGTTTTTTTAGCTTCGTGTATAATTTTTCCTGGTCGCGGGAGAGCCGCGCTGGAATTTATATTCCGCAGTGCGACTCATAAATTTGAGTGAACGTCCTAGCGCCGCCGCTAGTTGTTCTACGTCCGCGAACAACGCAATTTATGATGAACAGTTTAAGATTACGCTAAAATTAAATGTCATTTCGGTTTGCACCGTGTCGAGAAAATTAAATAAGAAAGTCGGTCCATTATGAGATAAAAGAGAGAAACTCAGTATACATTATCCTTTTCCTCATAAAATTATATCGTTTTACTACAAAAGGCTCTTTATTTTCCCGTTAAAAGTTTTTTTCATGTTACGAGAAATCGTCTTCAGATTTCGATTTCGATATCGTGTGAAAACTACGCATATGAATCTACGTAAAAGGTTATCCTAGGTCGCGTCACGATGTAGAGATATTAGCCACGTACACTCCTCATAAAATCGTAGGGTAAAATTACGAATGTGGGACGTAATTACACGCTGATCATGCATGTGTGCGGTGGCTTGCGCAATATCTTCCTCAACCTAGCTCATTTCATGTTATTTTAATTGTCATATAACTCTAAATTTAATAATGAATCGTTTACTTAATTTAAGATATACAGTCTAAAATATATAATCAAGAAGGACAACAAATCTCGTAAATAAATTACTCTAATTTTACATTTCAAGAACATAGTGAATAAGACGATTGGTGTTTGTCACTTAGCCATCAGCTTCAGTTTTGTCGGCTCTGGAATCAGTTAAGTATCATTATATGAAAACATAATGACGATATTGATGTCGCTACAGTAAATCAGGCACGAAATATGGCTGTCGTTATCGTTTAATGAAAAATACTCTTAGTCCGTACAATTGATTCATTTTTAACTTTTGTAGCTCGGGTAATTGCAATGCGTTTTAATTCGTTGCAAAATATATTTTTTTTAGATATAATTTTACTTATTATTTCTTCATGATAATTACGTCTGATTTTTTAACAAAGTCTGCCATTTTTATTCCCCTTCCCTCTTATATCCTTGATAACAAAATAAACATAAGTATTATTGTAATATTTAATAAAGGCGAGAACATAATAGAAAGGTAATGTCCACCGAGACATTACAATGTCGTGTTAATTAAATATTGTGACTAAGTAAAGGTTGCTGGATAACTCTAAGTACATTACCTAAGTTTGTAATGTACCTCATCTTTAGATATTTTTTTTTTCTTTTTTTGAACTGACTGATATTTTGCTACCTTCACTTTTTTTTTCATTCTTGTTGAGTTTTTATTTGTGAATAAATTTTTTTTTCTACGTTTTTTGTATAATTATAATTTCAAGATTTAACAGAAGGTAATATATTTAAGCCCTTTTAATTATCCTATTTTTTATGAAATTTCAACTGTTAGGAAATTTGTACAATATTAAATCAGCTTAACTACGAAAGGGGAATTGATATTCACTTCATTAATGTTAATCAATATTGATAACGTCACGAAAATAGATGTTTGCGTTTCTAACTCATTGAATCCGCTGATATTTTTTTATTTTTTTTAAACAATATTATGCTAATAAAAACATTAATTTAAAATAGTAAGTGTGACAGATTTTTACATTTCGTGTTTTAAAAATTGAGATATATAGGTACGTAACGATATACTTACAGACAAAATTTCCGAAAAACCTCTAAAATACTCCAAAGTAGGAAAATTAAGTTTATAGCGTATTCATATACACGTATAACATATATCGTATTATTTTACATTTTCTATCCAAACTTTTTTGTGTAACTAAATTTAACCTTCGGTCGGTCGCGCATTTTTTGTTTACGCGGTTGGTCGCGTGGGGTCTCTTAAGACCCCAAAAATAAACAGCCTAAAAACAACTATCTAATTAAATTTTCTTAACTATCTTAGCAAATTATTGGTAATTAACCTAATTACAATATAACTACAACGAGTTACGTAAAAATATTCTTATATTTCTGCCTTCAACTTACAATCTAAAAGTAGGAACCTAAATTTCTCTCCTTGAGATCACAATCACAAAAAAAATGTTTTAATGTAACTAAATGCAGGAACTTCTCCTTTTAATAAATTTATATACAATAACACTAAAATAACAAAGACAGTTACGTGAAATTTGGAAAACACCTACAAAAAAAAAAAAAACATAAACTTTTACCAATTGAAGTCAGTCATTTTTTTACCGATTATCTTTTTGGACACAGTCGGTGTATACCGTTTTAATACGTGTTAGGCATATGTTACCCTTATAATAATGGCAAACACATTTGAATTTTCGATCTGATAATCTTGGACAATGAATGCAAAGGTATCTTCCTCATTTTTTTTTTTCTTTTTTTTATGTCACTTTGCAATTTATCAATCAATTTGCAATTTATTTTGCAGGTCCCATTTCTCTCCCTCTTTTTGACGATGAAAAACTTTTGTGACGATATATTTATCAATGGCTCTTCATCATCATCTCTATACAAACTTTTCAAATCTATGTGTTGTTTATTCGATTCCACAAACACATGCATTTCGTCCAACGATTCCAGAACCTGACGATGCTCACGCAAAGATTCCCAATTCTCAAGCAGTTCGTCCCGAGATACCTCATATTATTCTGTAGATTCATCTTCACATTTCTGTTCATAATCAGTATTATGCTTACTCCTTTTATCCGAATATATACCGCCTTCACCATCTTCATCATTACTACCACCGTAAACATCGTTATTTTCATCATCTAACCAGCTTGATATATGACGTTGTTGTTCTTCGTCCATTTTACCAGTTAATTAAATTTAAAATAACAAAAAAATACATAAAAATATGTTAAAAATGAAATCTCAACTAAAAAAATCAATTAAATTTTACTTACGCGGTTAGTCGCGTGGGGTCTTTCAAAGCCCGTACGCACAAAACACGTTTGTATCTTACGCCACTTACACACGAACTGAAGTTAATGGGTATACGCAGCAAGTATAATCCAAATTAGGAGGGTACCCAAAATATTGAATCGCTGAGATGGTTTTAAATGTTAACATTTTACATTTCTGTAACACCTGGGCTTTCAAAGACCCCACGCGACCAACGGAGGGTTAATACGCATTATATAATGTCTTCATCAAAATAATTTTAAGGTATTCAGGGAGTACTCGCAAGCTATACCAAATATTAAACATAAAATACATTTTATTAACTACTAGCCGACCCGTGCCCACTTCGTTGGGCGTTAATCTATCTATCTATACATATATAAAAGCAAAAGGTCATTCATCACGAAATCTCCGAAACTATAACACCTACAAACTTGAAATTTGGCAGGTAGATTCCTTATGAAGTGCAAACATCCGATAAGAACGGACTTTAGGAAACTCGACCCCCAAGGGAGTAAAACGGGGGTTGGAAGTTTGTATGAAAGTCCTATGTTTTTGAAGTAAGAGTCTTGAAATTTAAAATATACGCTCTTTAGATGGTGAGAAGGTGTCCAAATAATGTATCTTTAGAAATCAACTCCTTTTTGGGGTTAAAACGGGGGATGGTAGGTTGACTCCCTCATGAAATTTAGCAGGTAGGCTCCTTATAGGGCGTAAACTATCGCTAAGAATGGATTTTACGAAAGTCGACCCCTAAAGGTGACTCATTACGAAATCTCCGGAACTATAACAGCTACAAACTTGAAATTGGCAGATATACTCCTTATAAGGATAGACATTCGCTAAGAATGGATTTTACGAAATTTGACCCTTAAGGGGATAAAACGGGGGTTGGAAGTTTGTATGAAAGTCCTATGTTTATGAAGTAAGAGACTTGAAATTTAAAATGTATGCTCTATAGATGGTGAGGAGGTGTCCGAATAATGCATCGTAATCTATATATAAAAAAGAAAGGTCACTGACTCACTCATCACGAGAACTCAAAAACCGGCGAATGGTCCATCCGTCCAGGATGGACAAAGATGAAATTTGGCAGGGAGGCAGATTATAGTTAGTGGACGTCCGCTAAGGACGGATTTTGCGATATTACACCGCTAAGGGGGTTTAATTGATAGGTTGATAGTTTGTATGAAACATATACAGCAGCTATAAGTTCGCCTGATAGGTTATGTATACTGCAGCTTGAAAATAAAACCAAAAATGTGGTGTATAGAGAGGTTTTATAAAGTTACCCAGTGTGATAATCATTCCAAGTAACTGAAATAAAAAAAATTGCGTTAAACATCTTAATAGTAATGCATATCATCATAACAACGCGGACGTAGTCGCGGGCAATAGTTAGTGTATTATAAAACAAAGTCTCCAAAAGTGTACGTAATCGATTCCCTCAAAACCTACTGAACGGATTTTCATGTGGTTTTACCAATGGAGAGAAAGCTTCAAAAGAAAGGATTACGGAACAGCTAAGCCGATTTTGATGAGAGTCTCACTGGAAGTTTGCCGGGAAAACTTTGTGACACACTGATTTCAACGCAGGCGAAGCCGCGGGCACAGCTAGTTATTATTATATTAACCAAATAACATACTTTAAAGAACAAATTTTATAGCACTTAAATAAATAATATGTTGTTCCCGTGTATTTATTATTTTAAATTGCAGAACCAAATAACATACTTTAAAGAACAAATTTTATAGCACAAATAAATAATATGTTGCTCCAACGCCATCTATCAAAACTCGAGAAAACGTCGTCGATAGACTAAAATAAGACTAAATTAATAACGTCGAAAGACTAATAAATTGTTTTCTAATAGCGATAGATGGCGCTAGTTTATTTACCCTTTGGATATTATATTTTAATCTTTTTCTTATTTACTGAAATTTTTGTTCAATTACAATAAAATATAGCCTTTGTCACTTCTGAATAGTTCTTTCTGTTAGTGAAAAAGATTTTTCATGATCGGATCAGTATTTGCGAAGATTACGCCCTACATACAAACAAAGTTATAAACTTCTTTAGAATAATTTTTTGTAATTACTGTGCTATAAGATCTAATAAACTCGATATTAATGTTGATTCTGAGAACATATAGGCGAATTAGTGGTATATTAAATATTATGTAGACAATTATTTCGAAGTAATTTCACTTAATCTCTAAACAAGACAGTTGTAGAAACGTCATGATATGATATCCTTCGCCAAAGATAAGGGGTTTAATGACGCGAAGGAATTTCTCATTAAAGCTGTCATAAACTGTAGTAACATTACTTTGAATATAAAACGAAAGATAATGTGGATGAGCATTTTATTTACTCTAAAACAATTTTATATTTAAGTTTAAACGGACAGGTGTTCTTTGTTTGTATATTGTTTAAATAAATTACAATTAGATAATATATTTATGTGTATGTTGACACACTAGCTGATACACACGCCTTTGTCTGCATTGGTTGTTATAAAGAAAGTATATTTTACGTGCAGAGTGATAAACATAAAATAGACTAATGCTATAAAACACGCCATGGAAATTAAAACTTTAAATTAAAATTAATTATATTCTTTTACTATTTAAGGACAACCGCTCGATCCTTCGAAATGTATTAATATATAAGTATAAGTGGCCTGTGATCTACAAGCGTACTGAATTTCATTAAACTTTAAAAACTTATGGCTGTGTGTAAGACGCACAAAAAGACAGACCAATGTTATTATTATATATAATTTTTTTATAGAGTTTAATAGATCTACTTCTAGAGTGTGTATCAAAATAAACTTACACCATTCTAAACCTACATCGTCACCATCGTCGTCCGTCGTTACCATCATAAGTGTACAAATTATTTACAAACAGACAGATAGATATATAGATAAAAAACCTTTCTTTTCTTTGTCTTCTTGCTTTCAAAAAGACCCCAATAACTTGCTTTCCTCATTATCTCTCGTGGACAGACATGGTCCTATATAACATACAATTATAAGTATATCTATATCATATACTCATATTCGATAACAATAGATAAGTTAATTATTCTAGGTCAATTACTTATTAGGTTAAGCTACTATATCGAGGAAATTAGATTGCAATCGCACGTAATGTAGGAATCAATAAATTGTCAAATATAAAGGAAGCTGCAAAATGCGGTTTAAGTTAACTAAGGACAAACTACTAGCTAAAATTATTATTAATCGACTCAATAATTTATACTAGGGCTTCTAACAAAGATACAAAAGCTATATAGCAAAAGCTTATGAGTGTTTGAATGAAATTTTTATGTATATTCATAGATATATCCGCCGCGTTTTGTCGATTATTCCTTTGTTATTATACTATGACTTATATTTCAGTGAAATTAGAAAATAGTAAACATTTTAGTATTATTATATTGAAAACTAAACTAATATAAAAAATATTAACTGTATTTATTAAATTATTTTTTTAATAAACTAGTAACACTAAATTAACCGAACAAAGTTAAATATAATTTTGACAAATATTAGAAGATAACTTAGCCAATAATAATGATAGAGATATTTGAGTTCATTTAATATGCTAGAACAAAATAAAATTTAAAAACTGTTACTATAAAAAGCAGCGGTTTCATTTGGGGTGCTCACTTGATTTGCTGTGTTTACTGCGGTCGTAAGGAGACGACCACGCTCTTATGTTTATTTCGAGCAAACGTCGTAAAAACAGCGGAATTCAAATTCACGAGTAGATCAGTTTTTTATTGTCTGCCATAAAACAGTAAATGTAGCATGAAGGAGCACAAGTAGAGGTTAAGTTCATATAATGGCTGAAGAATTTCATTTGATCTCTGTAAGGCTAATTAAACTTCAAATGCTAGCCAAGTCACACTTAACTGGGAATTTGTAGGATAAGTAATGTGCCTTGGCTTGAATCCAATATGTGGTAGCTGGAGATGATATCATCGTGTAGCAATTGAAGGTAGATATAGGTGTTCAATTAATTTGAAGATATTTATGCTATCTAAAATAGGTAATTGTTCAACTATTTATTTAAAAAAAATAACTTTTTACTTGAAAAGTAATCACTACTTTCATTACCCGGTTTCGTACTCAGGGCATTTTGATTTTTGATTGATATTTTGTGATACAAGATGACCTGGGCGGTGTTTTTCGTTTTGTGTCGGTTGTGCGTATATACTTATTCATTGTAGCATGGTATTCATAAATTTCCTCAGTATACAATTTTTGTAACGAAAAAAATACTTTAAAAATTGTTCATATAGACTACGAGACAACCGTTTAATACACATTGTGAAATATCAACGTAAACACGTATGCTTTATAATATTAGCTTACATAACTTAAACTACTTCATAAGATTCTTATGAACTGTTTACTTGTTTTACCAAATTAGCATGTTAATAAAATAATATTTTATAGAATGAAATGAAAACACCACTCCGCCTGCCCAGCGTGGTGACTATGGGCAGCACACATGGATTCACGCCATTTTTGGCGCGAACTTGTAGAGGCCTATGTCCAGCAGTGGACTGCGATAGGCTGAAGTGATGATGAATGAAAACACTGATTTATAGAATTATCTTCAAAGCAGCTGCACATTCACAAGCGTGATATTTTTTTTCATGATCATCATCATCATCATCATATTTCATGATAGGTATTTTTAAATAACATATTAGGATTTCTTACTAGTACCTAATGGCATTATAATTCCTTTATAAATCATTTTATGTAAATAAAAATGAAACCAGTCTTCGTCCTAAACCACTTTATTTTAAAATGATTTGATTATATTTGACTAATTTTTTGTTTAAAATGTTATAGTTTAAAATTTTAAAATTTGACGTGTTATAGAATTATTAAATTTTAACATATTGATAAATGGTTTTATTTAATATACTTAAATATAAGATTTTCCAGATAAAAAAATTAACTAAGTTACATTAAATGTTGCTACACATGAACTTTGTCCATTAATGTTGACTTTTTGGTTTCATAATAACTGCTAATTACATGTAATATGCGTATATTAATGGGTTAAGGGAACGGCTGTTTGCCCTTTGGTACGGTGGCAAATTAGTTAGCAAAGTCTTCATTCATTACAGCAAAGTTTTGCGGTTGAACTACGAGTATTGGAGTTGAGGAGACTAACGGAAGTTTGCTCAGTTTGTTGTAATTAAGATTCATGTAATTTTACATCAAATTAATATATCAATAGTTCCTGTCTATGGGAACTCCAGATTATAAATGATGAATCGTAAATGATAAATCGTATATATTAGAACGAATATTTCTTAAGCATTACATCGTTGCAGTAACACTATCATTTTATACCAAGTAGCAAAGTACCAACATACAAACTTAAACGCGATCCTTTAGTATATAAATAGGATCTTTTTAAAGATTAAACCATCAATGAATGTCTTGGATCGTTAGGAACTTGTTTCAAGTAAAGTTTAAAATCACGTTTCGATAGATACGATGTTGGCGAAAAATGTTGTTAAGAAACCAATACATTAAACACGTTATAACGCAGTGCGGAAAATCGCTAACGTAAAGTTAACATTTTTGTTGAAAAACGCACGTTGACACACCTTGTTTGTTGAAATAATATCCCATACAGTATGTAGATAAAAAAATAAACACCGCACACACAACAATTTCGGTCGGATATTCTTCTGCGTCAATTGCCTAGAAATACACACTAAATAATAATTGTGTTTGCAGGCAAACGAAAAAAAACCGACTTCAATTATATCGACACTACGTAACTACGTAACTACGCATTATCAAAGATTACCCCAAAAGTTGTAATTAGATCTCGATGAAATTTAAATGTGACCACATGATAAACATCAGCTTTCGATCAAATTAAAAATCATCAAAATCGGTACACCCAGTAAAAAGTTATGCGGATTTTCGAGAGTGTCCCTGGATTTCTCTGGGATCCTATTATTAGATCCTGGTTTCCTTATCATGGCACCACACTAGGGTCTCCACTCAGTATCTCCTTTCCAACAAAAAAAAGAATTATCAAAATCGGTTCATAAACGACGAAGTTATCCCCGAACATACATTTAAATATATATATATATATGCAGTCGAATTCCTTTTTTGAAGTCGGTTAAAAACAATCACCTAAATCACGTCAAACGTCTTTAAGGTATATCTACAATACCCACAAACATTTGTCGTGAGCGGCCGCTAACGCAACAGCTAGTGCTATTTCCGTAGCGCCAACAATTTGTCAAAAAGATTCTATACTTATAGTATATTAGGTTATCTACTGACAACGATTGTATCCTTCTAGTCTATTGTATCCTACTATACAGTCTATCCCAATAGATATCAATAGACATTGAAACACATAATACCTAATAGTTCTATTGAGTACCGTTTACTCACCATAAAATACCGTGCTACGTATATTGCATGGAAGCTTTAAATTAAGCATCTACAAATTAAAACAGTTCTTTATGATCTCAAAAGAATCAATAATACTTCCAGTGAATAAAACAGATATCTAGGATCCTAATTTTTTATTTTTCACTAAAATATGGTTTCACTTAAAATAAATTACATTCCATACCATCGTGATGTGTCGTGAGGTGTGGGTCTGCTGTGTGTTTAGGGCAGTAAAGAATATAGCCACCCCCTCTCTTCCTATGGGTGTCGTAAGAAGCGACTAAGGGATAACACAGTTCCACTACCACCTTAGAATTTAAAAAGCCGACCGATGGCGGGATAACTGGCTTTGAAATGAGTCTTCAGTGCGACAAAGCCAACCCTGCGGTCGCCATCCCGTCTGCACAGCGTAGTGATTATGGGCAAAACACATGAGTTCATGCCATTTTTGACGCGAACTTGAGCCTACGTCCAGCAGTGGACTGCGATAGGCTGAAGGGATCGTGAGGTGTAACGAACAAAAATATAATACAGATTTTTAATTTAAAAGGTAAAGGAGAAATAAGCATCTGCAATATAAACTTACAAATAGAAAATAGAGTTATGTACTTATTGAAACGCCATTTACTGTTCATCGCCATTGCCATTTTATTGCTAAGAATTCTGTAGGTATTAATTTTTCTATGCTGAACTCTAGCTCTCTAAAATAAAAGCAATAGAGACACTTCTAACAATATCATCCATCTGCTTGTGAAAATCGATCAGTCTAGCCGTTTCTAAGATTTTTAACAATTCGAGTAGAAACAATAAAACGAAATATATTTATTTTCATGTTAAAATTCGTATACAGTAAATAGCAAGCTGCCATTTTAATAAATATAATATTTTTATTTAGTGGAGTAGAAAACTAAAATAAATAAATCACTTGTTTCTTAAATGAGGTAGATTAAAAAGAACTTTTTTATTACATGTCTTGAAGTTCTGAGGTCTCAGTTTCATCGAGATTAAAACGCCATAAAACTTACATGTTAAAACAAAATTAGGATAGAACAGTAGGACGTCCATGGTAGGAGTAGTCCAACTTTAATTTTTTATAGAATTTTAGTCAAACAGATTTGCAGTCATTGATCGGCAATAGCATCGTTGATGGACTATGAGTACGTCAGTACCACGATTGAAACAGACTTAGAACTAGGAGTACCTGTAAGAATTATCTGACATTTGTTACTGGTTTTACTGGTAACTGGTGGTGTTTTGGTGCAGCCCGTAACTTAAATTAAAGCTTATCTATGTCTATATATGTAATAACACTTGGTTTCTTAGGCTAGAAAATTACAAATAGCACATAAAACCAGCCGTTTTCTCTTTTTTTCTTGGTTTACACATAAATTTTCTATATTCAATCTCCGTCGGTCCAGAAGTTTTCGAGATTTTTGTGTCATGTCTTGACATACGTTACTTAGTCGTTATACGTCAATAGAAGCAACAAAACTTTATGTAACACATTTCGCTCAAATCAACGCAATGTATGTATGGTGGATGTACTTGCGGTTTTGGACTCGACATATCTATACTCATTAATCAATCAGATTATGCGCTGTAAGCCACGGCGTAACATTTCCTCCACGCAGTCTAATTATGCGACAGTGTAATGCACTCATACTAGTACGATAACAATTATATAAAGTATACTCTTATATAGTGACAAATAATTTTCATACAGAAGTATGTGTTTTCCCTGCCAATTAAAATGGTATTTGAAATTTTATTCAATATCCAAGTTAAATTGAAAAAAGTAATAATAAAAAACGCGTACTAAAAATGTCGTTAAGGGAGAACTTTATTACTATTTGACAATACGGCCATAGGTAAAGTTTATATCATCATAAAAAAGTTTTATATGCCTATGCAATTTTATCGTTGAAATTGTTTACATATCAATTGGAGCTCAAAATCAATGTTAAGGAATCCTGACGGAAATGGTATATGAATTGACTCTATAGGAATTTTTTTTTCTTATAAATACTCAATACTTTACTATAAGACAAAGTATCTCTGATTAAATATTCTCCGTATTTAGTAGCAAGAATAATAATAATCCGAAATAATGTTGTTCCGTAAACAATAACGACATTCTAATAAAACTTTTTAACTTTTATTGTTTCTGTATTTATATGAAAATAAATTCTATTTCTACCTTTTATTAGTATGATATACGATAATGATTAAAAATACCACCCATGTTAAAGTCTAAACTAGCACAAATTTAGACTTTAAATAATACAAGAACTAAGATTTTGCTATGCGAAAGATAAACCAAAATATTTGTTATTCATCAATGTAAGTATACTGTTAGCGATATTATTTTCTACTAGCTTCTGCCCGTGACTTCGTCTACTGCAGCGCACACAGCGGAAGCTCTCAAAAAGAAAAACAACCGATTTTAAAACAGTATTTATTGGTTGTCCGCTTCTATTGGTCTTAGTGTGATGATTCCTTCCTCGATAAATAGGTTATCTAACACTGAAATAATTTTTCAAATCGGACTAAGAGTTCCTGAGATTAGCGCGTTCAAACAAACAAACTCTTCAGCTTTATAATATTAGTATAGATTTTGACCTCAGTTACATACATCAATAATTTCTGCCTTTTTTAATGACGTCATGATTTTTTTATTTTTTTTTGAAGTGAAACTACTTCAGAATCACTGTAATTTGAAACTCGGTGAAAGGAAAATGCGTCACGATTAATTATATTACTGCTAAAAACGCGTAAGAGTCGCGTTGTGCATGGCGCTTACGACATTTTTCACGAAACCATAATCATGGTCGATAGAACAAATCGCAACAGCCTACCTTCCTACGACTTTTCAGTAGTTTTACTTCTGCCTTATGTAAATTTTTTTAAGGATTAAATAATTCCTTATCCATATTCGGCAAAGTAATCTCATTGGCCTTAATCCGTCTATTGCAGATGATTTAGGCAGTGTCAGAAAGACACTGTGTTACCTAGGACACTCTTCAGGAAAACGTAGAGTTGCCTAAGCTCTACGCCACCCTCTCGACCTCACTAGCTAGGCCCACAGGAACGACGAGTCGATACGTGTGGAGCCAGTTCGACTGCAGGAGTCTTTCGCATTTTAGAGCTATGCCACGAATGCTTGACGGAGACCCCATTCCGGGTTTCAAATGAAGTTTTCCTTCTCCAAGACTCTGATGATTTTGAGCCAGGTTTATCCCTCGGTCGCCTTTTACGATCTCCACGGGAAGAAATGGGGTGGTGCTATTCTACTTGGCCGACACCACACGGCAAAGTAGTCAGTTTTAGAATTCTGTGTACACGTTATCTCATGTTTTGGTCGAATAAGTAAGTTGTGCTTAAGAAATACGTAAGTATGTGAAAATAGGAATTAAGAAAGTTAAGACCACCATATGAACTTATTTAATCTTGAACAGACACAGTTAAGATAAAACACCTTTTTTAGCCTTTTCGAGTGTTAAAGTAAGTTTTTTGTGAGTGTGTTTTTTGTAAGTCTTGCTAGACATTTTGGCGAGCTTGTACGTTTGACTCGGCAGTATTTGTCGAACAACAAAGCCGATCTTAAGCAATTACTAATATTATTCGACAGAAATTGGTCGACAAAGCCACTTACCACTACTTTTGTCATATTTTCGCTGAATGACATGGCATAAATGAACTGGCAGTGGAGCAGCAAGGTGGGTTAAGCTCCGATCCTTCTCCTACTTACAATTAGAGAAAGAGGCCTTTGCCCAGCAGTGGGATTTTACAGGCTGGACCGTAACCTCACATAACCTAGCGTACAGATACACAACTTGTGATAGAACATGCAATATTTCGTTACAACGTAAGTACAATCAATTTTGTAGTTTTTGAAAAAAAACTTTAGTTCTTGATAGGTAGTAATTATTTAGTAAATAGTCATAATTAACACTAAAAAATTTAAAGAATAATTATAACGCTATTGTATTAAAATAAATAATCTTATTCATTTAAAATCATAATAATAATAAATAAATTTATTTCACACAGTAACATATAACAATTACATAAGTATAAAGCTTAAAGGGAAAAAAATAATAATTACGTCGCATGCAACGGGCGGTCTTATCACTAGATAGTGATCTCTTCCAGACAACCCACCAGAAAGGAGCTTGTTGAATTTAGGGCTTGTGCAGCTTAAAAATATAATACAATCTATAATTAAATAATATATACAATCCATATATTATACATATATCCACACATGCACAATACTCACAGTATTAAAAAGTATAAATAGATAAAAAATAATTAAATGTATATATAATATAATAAATAAATAAGTAATAATAATAAAAAAAATACTTAATTGGGTACAACTATAAATCGTTTAGGGAAAATACTGGCGAATGTATTTGGCATTTTTAATATTAGGCTGTATAAAAAATTTCATTGCGCGATCGTCACTTTTCTTAATAGATGTTGAAAAGAAAAATATTTTTAAGTGTTAAACGTTTAATTATTGTTTTTTTTTTTTAATTATTATTCATCGCAGCAACCTGGTGAGTCGATTTTTTTTTTTTATTTCGACAATGATGTCAAATGTTTTCCGATTAAAAGTTACAATCTGTAAATAAGGTGGTTTTACATAATTTATGTAATGTAATGTGTTTTACATAGTGTGTAATGAAACTATCATTTATTTCTGAAAACTTTTCTTCGTCCTAACTTTTACCTTAATGCATATTACTTTCAAACGGGTTAAATTTTCTTTAACAGTTGTAATATTATATTACCACAAAATGTCGGAGTCCCTTATCCCTCGTTAAAAACTTTTAATAACCTTAAATGACCTTTGAAAAGTGTAAAACGCGGAAGAAACATACCGAGCACATACATTTTATACACGCAAAACGGTTTTTTTAAACATTTAAGATATCAGTATCGCTTACAATTCCTGCAAACATCCGACATTCAACCAAATGAGTGAGCCATTTCCACGCGATACGCCACCATTAATTAAATAACGAACAACGTGCTGCAGCTGATTGCTATCTGTCAGCGAACACGCAACTTCATGTTTCGCACTCTATATTCATATAAATAAAAGATACTATCAATTAAATGCTAATCGTTTTAACTAAATGCTAAAATGTAACCCCCAAGTTGATTATAATGCTACTTTATTTGTGAGCCTCATTAATAAATCAAGCTTATCTCATATATGTATATACTATTATAAAATTATTGATAATTAATATCAATATATTTAATTTCGCTATGTGGTTACGGCATTAAAGAATATAGCCACCCCCTCTCTTCTCGTGGGTGTCGTATGAGGAGACTAAGGGATAACAAAATTTCACTACCACCTTGGAACTTATAAAGCTGACCGATGGCTGGATAACCATCCAACAACACGGAAGATGGGCAGTAACATCTTCGGTGCGACAAAGCCAGCCCTGCGGTCACTAACCCGCCAGCCGAACGTAGTGACTATGGGCAACACACATGAGTTCGCACCAGACATTGACTTGTCTTATTTGTCAGTGGACTGCAATAGGCTGAAGTGATGATGATATTTAAATTGATATATCTTTAGTCTCTACAAAATGTACAAATAGCTTTTTTATGAAATTAAATTAAATGTCAAAACTTTTTAGTTTACGGCATAGTACCACAGAACCGTTCTTTCCTCATTTGGTATCAAAGCCAAATAGAAGCTTGGATGCAAAAAATAGATATAATCAGCATGTCAACTCTGAAATGTAATAAGTTATAGTTAGATCAACTTTAACTTATCAATCGCTATTTTTCGTATTACTTAATGCACGCTGTATTAATTAGCAGTTGCGTAAATATTACAAATCATCATGACCTTTAATAAAAAGTATATTGAAATAAATTGTAACAATATGCACACAGACTATTGCCCATCTACGGATGTGCAATAACCAGTATGTGGCAGCCTATAGCTATAGTTGACACACGACCCTATCGAGCAATGGTCCACGAAATTCACATTAAAGTTAACAGGTTTACTCTATATCCAGTAAGGTTGAATAAATTCATATATTAAAACAAATAAGATCTAATAAAATAATCAATGTAGTCATATAATGAAATAAATGTAGAGATCAGTAATCAAACGGCTGCTATTTGGAATTAGTGAAGAATGTTTGACTTGTGTTAGTTATTTGAGGCTTCTCCGCAGCGGCATGTTGCGCAGAAAAAGCACAGCGCTAGTGTGATGACGCTGGTTGCACATAAAAAAAGGGTATAAAATAGAAGTATCATTAGATTTGAACAGTAATAAACAATATAAAAACATACCAACTTCAAGTCAAGTAAGTTTATTAAAATTATTTCATTTATAATTAACTCTACGGTCATTATAATGGCTACAATGAAAAATATATATGTAAGTATGTTTTTCTCCCACCACAGCACTGTCTTAAAATGTAACTAGATTATACAGGAAACTTTTCGCTTCAGGAAATGAAAGGGTTCCCAAGGGATAATAAATAAACCATACCTACGTATGTATAAATGATGTATGCGTAAACGTATTCACGGAGTCGGTAACTCATCCATACCATAGCAATACTTGAAAGCTAAATCAACAGGGTTTTCTCGGAGATGTAAATAAGTAAATATGTATCTTTAACAGACACACACGGTCAACACGCATTACACCGAATTAAAAGATACTTTAGTTTGTAGAACTACCCACCTTATTTTTAATTACTTAAATGAACTGTTTTCAAACTTAGCACTCCGGACAAATCTCTGCGATTTTTGGAGTATTACTGTATTTTTTTTAATGTAAAATGAGTTTAAATAATAATAATAAAAAAACGATTCCTAAGATTAGCAACTTAATCCTTGTGTTTTTGTTGACAGCCGATTTAAATAGTTACATTACTTTATTTGTAATTAATTTACATATAAAAAGTGCATATACAAGTAGATATACATCATACACATAATAGTTAATCAGACCATTAACTTGAGAGTCGTTCGAAGTAATCTTTCTGGAAAAATAGCGTATTTACCATTAAATTAAACCTCTAAATATTCTTTTAAATTATTCATATAAAATACTGACAAGTATACTAAACCCCTGTTTTGTTGTCCTCAAGGAAACTTTTCGCAGTTTGTCTGTTGTCATAGATGTCACGTTAAGACAGGCTTTTGTCCGAACTTTCATTGAATAATATCTTCATATTCGGTTCTTTTCTCTTACCTTAACAAAATGTCGTTTGTTCAAAACAAATCGAATGTCCGATTTGGAAGCTAAAAAGCGTTCCGAAAAACATGTTTGACCATTAATCACAGAGTTCGATGTACGATAATTTGCGGTTATGTTGTGGCTGACGTAAATATAAAATATATAATAATATTTAATACAAAGTACGATAATATTTAGGTACAAAAGATAACACATTATATTACTCAATATAAAATGTTAGTAACAATAATTCTAATTCATTTTAGGTTACAAAATACATTAATAAACAACAGACAAATGTTACTTAAGTATATCAGGTTAAAATAATACAGAATTTTATATTGCTTATGTTAAATTTAAGGTTTGATTAAAGCGATTTACTGTTCAATTCAATTCGTAATTCTATTCTACCGATTCGTTATTTGTACCTACGTGTTGCAAATCCTACAAATTTTGGGGAAAATCCCTGTCGAGTAAATAAAATAATGTGAACAAAAGGTATAAAAGAGGCAACCCTTGTTAATAAATTGTAAACGTCACAAACTAACCTTCCAAGTTCTAAAATTAGGTCAGAGATATCAATACAATTAAATACTACTTACTTTTTTGTTTCTATGTCTATATTTGACTATTAACAGTGTTATTAAATCTATTAAAGAATAAAACTCAAAAATAATCGATACTTTGTTACTTATTCTTCTGGCTTATAAATTATGATATAATTATGATTTAAATATATGTGACAATACAATTACAAACAATAAAAAATAAAAAGAGGAACGTAAAAAATAAACGTCGATCTTATAAGTATAATCAATCTTTTATAGACAGACAGGCTTAGGTAAGAGAAATTGATAACAATATAATATAGGAAAAAAGAAAAATAATCTTTTTATTATTATTAAGTATAAGTATGTATGTTATATTAAAATGTATTTTAATGAGAAGAGACAAAATGTAACAGATGTCTTGGCTTTCATGGTAGGGAACAGAATTAATAATCTATACTAATAAAATATTATCATATCGAAAATAAGAACTAAAATAAAAAATTTGGCTAGACATATTAGCTTAGAGACTACAGAAAACATATTTTGATTTGCAGATTAAGGTCTTTACATACATAAGTCACTCTAATTTCACTGACACAAAATAGGTTGGCATCGAAAGTCAGACATTATTGTTTATCTTTGTCTGTGTCTCATATACTTATTAGGAAAAACAACAAAATAATACATACATACTATATTTGCGGTCACCAACCCGCCTTCCCCGCGTGGTTGACTATGAGCAAAACACATGAGTTCACGCTATTGAATTTTTGAAAATAAATCAAAAATAGCATGGTGTCGTCTCCCGTCAAAGAATTCATTGTAATGTGAAACTTTGAATAGTTACTAGTGCTGTAAAGGACTCACTATAGACGGCGCCACGGTCGCTTAGACCGAATATAAAATCATCCTATCAAAAATTTCGATCTAACGGTTACATCGTTCCATAGCTTAATTGGCTAAAGCACCGACACGGTAAGTCGGAGATGCAGGTTCGATCCCCACTGGAACGGTCAATTTTTGATATGATATTAAAATTGTTAAGTATTGGTCACTTATATTGTAGGAATATATATACTTACATTTTTATTCTAGCGTCATCATGTTCAAAGACCGCTTAGTTAGTAATATAAATATAATATAAATTGTACAAAATGTTGACGATGGCGGTCTTTTTTACAATGTGAAATTTTTTGCTTGGTCTTATACAATTAGGCCAGATTAGCTAATGTTGGCTGGTTATTTTTTATGGGTACCTATGTGATATAGTCAGGCGGTGATTATAGCTACTAGTAGAGGCGCTTAGCGTACACGGGTTAGACTACGATGTGACTAATATTTGTACCTTACACATAGATGGTTGGATCGGTCTTAGCGCTTATGCTTGGGTGTATTTCTGAAGTCATGATATGAGATTAATATCCTACAAAGTTATTAAGTTTGTGAATTTTTTTTTCTATATTTATTATTCTAGTTTACTAACTAAATACATAAGGACAGGTTTAAACCTAACACAAGTCGTTTTCTATTAAAAATTCGCTTGTTGTTCTACTACGTCTTTAGGAACCATCATAACCTCATTTCAAAATGTTCAGATTCGACAGCACAATAGTTCATTGAAAATGCAATACAACAATAAGAGGTACAGTAGAGTACGATATCTCTACTTTTAAAAATACTGTAATAGCCCCTATAAATTCTGTACATTGAAGATATTTAGATATATTTTCCAGAAGGCATTCTATGATTGGTATCTAAATCAAAACTTGCCTACATATTAAGTCAAAACTATGAAATAAATTTGTTTAAAAATATAATTTTTGATATGATATTCAAAAATGTTTAGAATTCCTAATGTGTGGGGTGGGTAACACAAAAATAAAATCGTACATATTAAAAATATAATTTTAATCTGTACTAAGAAAGAGGAAACTGGACTGGAATGGCATACGAAGATAGGGTAGAGCAAGTCCCATAAAAAATTAAGGCTTATATTTTTTTATTTATTCGTACGACATACAATCGCACTTTATAAAAAGGCAAATTCTAACCGACTTTTTGCTACTTGGTGTTGATACTTTATTTAAGACCATAAGAATCTTCGAAGCGGCGAAAGTCACTAACACTCTAAATACTCTTAAAATTTTCCATCGACGGAAAATTCCGAGTATCGAGAAAATGTTTCTTTAAAAAAATGTTTGTTAAGATTTGTCTCTTAACATAATAAAAGAACAATTTTTTACCTCTCCAACAATATACTTCCGAAAATTATTGGTCTCCATTGGTAAATAAAATTTGTATAAACGTAACATTAGTTTTATTCTACTGTGTCTTTTTTAAAAGCATAATTACAATCTTACTTTTGGAATTATTTTTTAAATTCAGGACTTGCAAGGACGCTGTAGACGCTTTGATCACGGAATGTACTGATAGAATGTGTATGTACTGTCTATAATGCCCTGTATCTTTATTTACTGTAGGTATTTTCAATATTATGAAGGTTATTTTAATTCGTTATTTTATTGGGCTATTTATATTATTGAATTAAAATAATACAAATTATAACTGTCTATAATTAAAGATTATGATAAACAAAATTATTTATTGTGAAAAAAATATTACATAAACTTACAATTTAATAGTTTTGATTTAAATTTTTCTCTTCCTTATTCTACGACAGATGCCTATAAAATCACACTTCTGTAAGTAACGTAAGTTGGCTCTCGTCCAATTTTGAATGTTTGAGAAAACCGTTTTCTGATATTGAAACGAGGTAATCACAGTAATGGCTGTGAACGTTGGTGACATCAATTGAAAAAGCTGTGTTAAATATATATAATTGGTTAACTATTATATAAAAGTCTCACGCAAGCTTCACATCATTTCCGAACTACATATTTTATGTATATTTGTATATTTTGTTACTTCATCGAACCTACTTGTGCATAGATATTATTCTGCAACTAAATAAATGCTAAAAAAAATATTAAATGACAATGAGTACCTAAATTTCTTCATTATTAGTTGATACATTACCATTGTACACGCTAAAAACCCTCCTCTTTTTAGTACGGAGCTAATATAATCTTGGTTGTTATTAGATCACTTTACTTCACTTTTTTCAATGATTTACTTAATTAATCGTATCCTAATAATAACGTGATTTATGAAATCAAATTAAAACATTAAAATTTTACGTGTTGAAAAAATACTTTTGAAATTAATCATGCCGGCTTCCGCTGGCGAACAATGTAACATTGCACGTTTAATTTATGATAAAGCGCGTAAGTAGATTGAGAGTAATATTAAAATGCATTGCTTTTTCCATTGCAGCAAAGGAAACCCAATAGATAAAATAGTGGATTTTATCTCAGAAATAAGGGGCTCAAACTGAACATTTTTTTCAAATGCTAAAATTTTTTCGCAGTCAGCTCAGTTTTGTCAATTCAGCCTATTGCAGTCTATTGCTGGACATAGGCCTCCTCGAAATTATGTAGAACTGAGTTATACCTCAGTCCTTAACAAAGCTCTAGGTTAGTAATGGGATCAGTAAACGGCAGCTGGCCCTACGCCAAATGCTCTGATATTTAACAATCGATGTCACGATCGATTCAGCCTGTAACATCCCACAGCTGGGCATTGGCCTCTTTGTCCATGTAGGAGAAAGAAGATGCAATCGATCTGCTGCATACAAATAAAAACTCTTTATATTTTGGCACAATTGTTTGCATCTATGGCAGACAAATTGTCATGAAACAAATCAGTATGCCATTAAGTGTTTTTCGTATTTTTTACGTGCTTACTTTGTAGAAGAATCTACTTATTATAAATTTTAAGCAAACTTAGAGAATGCTTAAACTTTACGTACTAAAGAGATCGCAAGACAGAACAATGTCTGTTGAATCAGTTATATCATACAAAAAATCAAAAGTAAAGTACGTGTGAAGTAAAATATGTGGCCCACCTACCAATGACCAAATAATATTCAATGTAAATAAATAAATAAATATTTACAACACACACACACACGGTCATCTGTTCCTAAAGTAAGCAACTTAATGCTTGTGTTATAGGTAACAGCCGACTGGTATAGCTACATTTTTTTTTTTTTGATATACATACATATAAATACTACATATATAAATAAATTATATATATTACACCCAGACTCGGGGTGGGGATCGAACCTACAACCCCCGGAGCAGAAAGCAGGGTCACTACAAACTAAACTAACGGGCTTGTAGTAGTGTCAGACATAAATCTTCCAGACTGTTTCAAGTTACAAACTTAAATAGATATAATTATTTTATTAGAAGCGTAAACAAAAAAAAGAAAAGAATTTTTAAGTTTTTTTTATAATTGAAAGTCATCGATCAATCACTACAATTTACATAACAGCATACTTGTACATCTCGTCTGCCTTTCTCGTCCCGTTCAAACTCCCATTAAGCTGTATTTTGCACTTTAATTTAAATTTTACGGTACCTCAAAATGAATGATGATACTTTTGATTGAATTTAAGAGTATACAACGGTAATAAGCCTTTAATGAAAAATTGTTAAGTGAATGTGTTTGTTTTTAATTTATATTAGAGAATATTTAATAAATTTCAAACGTGGCTTTTAAAATGTAACTACTAATAAAGCAATGTTTTGGAAGAATTATTGTCATATTTTAATAAATCAGTTTTTAATAACAAATTATGGGTCTATGACATATGTAATTAATCTAATCTATCTAATACTATTAAACGAGCAATTCTTGTATATATATATATATATATATATATATATATAGAATCTGAAGCTCGGAAACGGCTCCAACGATTTTCATAAAATTTAGTATATAGGAGGTTTCGGGGAGAAAAATCCATCTAGCTCGGATTCATTTTTAGAAAATGTCGTTTTATCCCTATTTTTCGGGAGTGAAAAAATAGCTACAATATCGTTAGAATACGAAGGTAAATTTCGCACCTGTCAAAAAAGTTGTAATAGCTCGGTGGGAAATCGGTCGGTCGGGATCGACTGAGAAGATCATGGCTTAAATCTATATCCATATCCTACATATGTCTATATGTCTTTATATATGTCTGTATATCATATATGTCTTTGAACAATTATTTTTTTCCTTTTTTTTCTAATTGCACTCGTTTTTTTATTTAAATAGGCAGTTCTTGTTTTTTATTATTATGTCGGTAAAATCTAAAAAAGTTATTCATATTTTATCATTATTATTTTTTAATTATTTTTATTTTTTATTTAATTTTTAATTTTTTATATTTATTTATATTTTTTATTATTATCGGTAAAAAAAAAATTATTCATATTTCATAAATATGTAATTTGTATTTAAATATGATTTGCAAAAAAAGACGATTTGTTGGAGCACCTATCACTTTGTGAGAAGCAATTACTTTCAATCTTGTAATTGTGTAATTTGTATCAATTTGAAATTTATCGTCATTTCTTATTTTATACGTTGCTTTTGTTACACATCGTGTGTTAATTCGTTATTAATAATTGTGTTTGCAAGCAAACGAAAAAACCGACTTCAATTATATCGACAAGTAATACAACGTAGGTATACGAAAAAATAGTCAAGAATACGCATTATCAAAGATTACTCCAAAAGTTGTAATCAGATCTCGATGAAATGTGACCACATGATAAACATCGCCTTTCGATTAAGTTAAGAATCATCAAAATCGGTACACCCTTAAAAAGTTATACGGATTTTCGAGATTTTCCCTCGATTTCACTGGGATCCCATCATCAGATCCTGGTTTCCTTATCATGGTACTACACCAGGGATATCTCCTTTCCAACTAAAAAAGAATTATCAAAATATTTTCATAAACGACGAAGCTATCCCCGAACACACGTTAAAACATATATGTACGGCCTAATTGAGTAACCTCCTCCTTTTTTGAAGTTGGTTGAAAAAAACTTTACCCAAACCGGCAGCGAATCATTTTAACTCTTTCTTTTACTAATCCTTCACGATTTACTAAAAATACCGAGCTGATCTCGGTCACCCAGGTACATATTATAATGCAAGACAGTAAACGTATCAATAAAATATTTTAAGTTACTAGCAATACCCGTACAAATAATTCGCACTAAATAAATGAAAAAATTTCAACCGTCAATCTTGTTGACGTTTTTTAAAATTGTATAGTCGTCATATATATAATTTTAATAATTAATTAATTTACAAAAACAAAAGCAATAATATTTTTTTTAGTTGTGGATGCTGGGAGGGCAAGCGATTATCTATAAAATGATATATAATTTATGTGGAGTAATTGCGAGGTTTTTTTCTAATCTAAAAAGGGTGGGGCAAACATCTTAATCTTAGCGTATTAAAATATATGATAGTTATAAAGTCTGAATTTTTTTTACTAGTATCTGATTCAAATTATTATTCTGATTATAAATTATAAATAATATTCAGTTATCATTATGTAATATTTTATGTATATATATATAAAATTCTTGTTGTATTCAACGACTAAGTGCACTAATAGAAAGTTTGACAAAACTATTTTACTATAGTAACTAGACACAAATATTAGAGTAGTCACAAGGTGGCTTGTAAAAATATGATCACAATAACGTATGACTTGAGACTTGTTGCTTGATTATTAAAAAAGCCAGATATTCTAAAAATGTGATATATATTTTTATTTCTTCGTATTCCTCATTACTGCAAAAGCCTTATATGCCCAGTTGATGAGCTGTAAAAGAACATAAAGCTTAGAATTAGTAAATACTAGCGAACCGCCCCGGCTACGCGAGGGTGCAACAACAAAAGATACGTTAGAAACCTCTTAAATTATCAGTTTTCCTCTACCATATTATGCTTGAATTATACATATAAACCTTCCTTTTGAATCACTCTATCTATTTAAAAAAAAACGCATTAAAATCCATTGCGTAGTTTTAAAGATCTAAGCATACATAGGGACAGACAACGGAAAGTGACTTTGATTTATACTATGTTAAGATCAACTGTATTTACTGAGAAACTATTTTGAACGTAATAAGATAATCTCTATATATAATCCATACATAGCTGTATGTATCCAGTGACAAAGTAAATATCTTCCCTGCGGTTACTCGCAGAGGACGCTGGCAACGTTCAAGAAATATCACAATGAACATTGTGGTCTTAGGATCTGTCTTCAACCAAGGTCCATCAAACGCAGCCTGGCGCAATTCGAGACTCTGTGATAAAGTAACTGATGTAAACTAAGAAAAGTCACAAATGAACTTCAATTAATATTATAATAAATGCAAAAACGATTTGAGTCTATTAATTTCATTGAAATATACTTTAAAACTGATATCTTTACATAATAATAGTTACAGATACAAAAAGCTTGATAAATTAACTTAATGGAGTAATTTTTATTATTTAACTAATTCTCGATTAAATCTTAATTTAAAATTTTAAAAAATTCAAACAATCTATTTAATAGAATGCACAAATAAATTTTTTAAATGTCATAAAACAATGCAACAACCGTATTAAACTGTGTCTACAATAAGTTTTCAAATACGTTGTAAATATTTGACAAACATGTCTGTGCTTCGTATGTCGTATTTGTCTTATACTCGTGACACTTCACATACAGGACATTTTGGAATTTAGAACCTGCCAGATAACATAAAAATAAAATAAATTTTACGGCGATGAATAAAAAACGCAGATTACCTTTAATATTAGCTCGTTGCCAAACCAACACAGTATGAAAACCTCGATCAACATACACGTCAGATAAATGGCCATCCATACGATTTGCATGAGATGGTTTAAAGGATTTTCAATCTGGGAAAAGGGTAAAACTGTATATTAAAAGCGAAACTACAATAAATTTTCGAACAGATTCGAATAAAACCTTTAAGATTTACAACATAGGTGACTTAAATATGCTTTCTAATTACAAAATAAAAGAAAAAAAAACTGGAACAATTGATAGTTTTAAATCGACTCTAATTACCGACAGAAACTGAATTCCCACTAAGCATAACACCATGACGCTTAGCATAAATTGCAGCGCTGATGCCAAACTGAAAGCGCTTTCAATCATTGAAACGTACCTTAAATTAAATAAAAAAGTTAGAATTATACTAAAGTTAGTTAAAAATATTTTAAGTATTGGTGTAATGCTTTATCTCACCGCACTATAGCATTATAGTGAACAATACTCTGCTTCAAAACATTACGTCGATAATATATTTTATCGCGCACGAAACCTTGATGTGTCTTAAAATCTCTATTCCGTTTCCTTTCCGCTAACATTTCGAAATTTCTTAGATTATATGACAAAATTTCAATTTGACCAACTGTAAGAATATTTAAAAAAATATAATAATTTAAAATTTTAAACCAAGAAACAAAAAATAAAAAACCATAAAAACTAGATTAAAACTAATTAAATAAAAGACTTGTGACTTAAATCGAATTTCAAATTTGAACATATTACATAATTGAGCTATTTGAGACTACTATAATTTATATACATCACAAGGCATTATCAATCAAATAAAGTTAAATGAAACAAAACGTTTTGATTTTAAATTTGGCTTAATTGTTTTTATTAGCGTGATTGTTCTTTTTGCGATAGTATATATTTTTCGTTGTAATTATCTGAATAAAAACCATAAAAAACAATAGATTTCATAAACTTTTTGAGCAAATACTATAAGAATAATCAACAGTTATATTATGTATTAGCTCTTAAAAGATTTTTCATTCTATGAAAAAAGTTTTAAAAAAACCTAAGAACAAAATATTATTCGTAGCCTTCTTTTAAATTTTTAAAGTTATCACACACAAACATACTACTTTACTTTTACACCTACACCGTCAGTATATCATCTCCTTTGCCCTAAGGTTGACTGGGAGAGATTGCTTATAAGCAATATGGCCGCCGTTTGTACATTTTTCTGTTAATTATTGTTCATGTTACTTGTGTATTTTATTGCTTGTTTGGTGTGCAATAAAGTGCAAATAAATAAATAAATACTTTACACTACTCCTTGCATCAAACAGTTTAATAACTTTCGTAATAATAAAAAGCGCTTTTCGTTGAATGTCATTTCGTGTGTGTGATATAATCCTTGACGAAAAGTTGAAGTTATCAAACGTATGGTTATCAAAAATATATTAAACTCAAATGACCTATTTCTATAAAAATGACTCATAAGTATTGTTACTTTTCGATCTGACGCCTAGTGATGATAATTGGTATAAATTTTTCAAACAAATTGTTATCGTAGCAAACAGCTTATTAAATAATCACTAGTAACTTAAATTATTTCTTTACGATGCTTTACGTCTCATTATAGTAAAATATATTTTAAGCTGATAGTAAATTCTAGTTCTAATAAAAATGACATGAACAAGTTCAAACAATATTCCATTTATTTTACATATTCTGAGGTAGGCCTCAACAGGAAATTTTGTGCTCTAAATATGGATCAGCCCGACTGGGGTAGTAACCTCGATCTTCCAGAAGATCACAGCTATTTGCATACTGTATTAAAGTAGTGCTGTGTTTCTGTTAGTGAGTACGGCGACCAGGACTCCTAGGGGTAATAGGGATGGGATGGGATAGGCTCGGCAACGCGCTTGCGATGCTTTTCTAGTCTTACAGACGTCTATAAGCTTCGGTAATAGCTTACCATCAGGTGAGCCGTACGCTTGTTTGCCGACCAAGTTATATGAAAAAAAAAACATAAATTTAATTAAAATATGTCAAATAAGTCCTGTTTTTAATAACAGTAAATGTAATGAAATAATATCTGACTGGCAGACGCTACATAGGCAGCCAATATGGTGTCCATTGCTCCGTCTATAATGCAAGTGGCAGGCTTGTAGTAGATCTAAAAAAAAATGTATTTGTTTGTTTATGTTAAAAGTTAATAATATTTAAAAATAATATTAATTTTATGTAAAATTAAATATTTACGAGTAAAACAAATTACTACATACGTGATGAAGGTAAATTATACCATATACAGGTGATTTATACACATCAACATAGGGATATTCGACGTTTGTTGGTAATATTTCGAAGTTTTCAGTCAATGGCATTATGATCCCGACTGCAAAATAAAGATAATTTAAATAAAATTGATAAAAAAATTAAAAGAAGTGAGCGTTAAATTAAATTAAAAAGTCTTAAGGTATTGTTGCTGTACTAAATAAAAGTTAAAAAGTCCTTACCCGAAACCGCACCAACACACATGGTAGTATAGTACGTCATTACAAAACGCGCCTTTTTGATGCTGTTTCTCAAAATATCTCTATGCTCTCTCTCCTTTGGTTTGAATTCATCGCAGTGCAGAAATTTCAAAAGATTTAATATTTTTTCTTTATTTAACCAGAACACTGCGATTTTAAAATATGTGTACATTTCACTTAGGAACAAATATAGCCTAAAAAAAAACAAATTGTACGAAAGAGACTAAAACAGTAATAATGAAACAAAACTCGCATTTTAATAATAATTAAGTAATTCCTCATTTTAGTTACTAGTTAGTTACTAGTGAGTTAGTTACTAGTTAGTTAGTTACTAGTAAGTTAGTTACTGAGTACTCAGTTACATGTTGAGTTTTAATTCTTTTTTTTTAAGTAATAAGTGAGGCGTGCGTGCCCAAAGAATTTTGTGTCGATATTGAACACACAACACTAATACAAACTTGCACTGACAAACATGATCGCCCATGCAAATATCTATCAAGGACAAGCAATATTTTAAAACCAAGCCAAATCGTCGTCATGAGGCACCTATAACAACAGGTTTTACCCACTCTCTTATATACACATTGACGTATTGGCGTCCATCTGGACTCAGAAAATCCTAATGCTTTAACCAGAAGAATCCACCCAATTATGACCGCATTATTTTTTTATTAAAAATATATATTTTTAGTCTATAATTGACAAGTTTAAATAAATCAAATTAAATAAAAAATAGTTCAGATAAAGCTATCAAAACCTCAAGCAAAAACTAAAAGGTAGTCGTAATCGGTTGAAACATCTTTTATAATATACCTACAATTACGTGTAAAAATATTTAAAATACCCTTCTGCAATGTCTCCAATGTTCTCTTGTCTCCTGAGCAAGTAAACAACTTCTCCTATTCCTGGCAAAAAACATACCAGCAACAACACTATTATGGTATAGATTTGGTAACACCAAAATTTTATACTACATGGCATGAATTTGTAATACCACATCCCATAAAATTTCAACCAGTAAATATGTATAGCATGGTATAATCGAGGGTTTAAATCGTCCCATGAATCGAGTACACCGTACGGGAGAAACGGCTTAAGAACTGCGAGGTTTCTTTGCATTTCTAAAATTCCGTAATATTCACTGTCACGCCAAACACGATACAAACCTTTATACCGTTATTTGGAAATGAATCTTTCAATTACTTTGTTTTCTATTTCTACTTAGTACAAACACTAGTAACGTAAATAAAACATTAAGACATACAATATTTCTCTTAACAATTTAAGGGAAATGTTGTATGTATCCTAAAAAAACTATCGCTTTTATCTTACGTTACACCAGTCAATTTAAAAAAAAAACTTATAAAAAAGCCTATTCACGATATAAAATAAATATTCAAAAATAAGAAAAGTATTAAATCTCGCCGTGGCCTAGTATAGTAGTTGAAACAATTTGTTTTTTTTTTTTTTTTAATATATTTAACAAGAAGTTATTTCGCTAATATGAATTCAATTTTTCAATAATTTAATAATAATAATAATAATAATAAACCACTTTATTGCAACTAAAGATAGTATACGTAGCAAACCTTAATTCTAGACACATATAGTGCAATGGGCGATCTTATCACTAAATAGCGATCTCTTCCAGATTACCCAACAGAAAAAAACTAGCAGTGTAACGGGCTTGCGCAATAGTAATAACGTTTAATCAGAATACATATATAAATTTCTACAAACATACATACATATATACACATGCAACTAAAATACAATAAATAAATAAATAAATCATATAAATTTATATATATTTATATAAATACACACATTCATATACACAAACAAACATACAGATACATACACACACACATCTACAAACAAACACACACACACACACACACACCAAAACATATAGACACACGCACCGAACATTACTATACCGTTTCATATTCTTTTTAATGTTTCTCATTTTAAGTGACTATATACTGAAATTGTATGTCTTATGAGAAAATAAAGATTCTTTAAACCGAAACCGAAACACGGGTACATAAATACATACATACAAACACATACACATATACAAACACATACACACATAAAAACAAACATGTAAATACACATATATAAGCCAATGAATAAACGTACGCGATAGAGAGATGGGTATAAACAGTGGAAATAAGTATGCATAGACATGCTATTTAAGTCATAGTGAGGTAGAAATGCTTCACGCGGTTTTTAAAGACAAAGATAGAAGGAGACTGACGAATTACTGGTGGTAGTGCATTCCACAGTTTAACAGCCTTTAATGTAAAAGATTTAGAATACGAACTCCAGTTGTGAATTGGCACACTCAATTTGTTGTCGTTTTGAGAGCGAAGGCATAGATGAAGAGAAGGGTTGGCAAGGAAAGAAAATCGTTCTTTGAGGTATAGCGGTGAAGTAGGATAAAAAAGGGTAAGGTAATTTATCTACCTATCCTAAAATATTATTTTCAATTTTAACTCAAACTTGAAAAACCAGATTCCTTTTTATTCGTAAGTAGCACATTATAATCTAGTGCTGTGTGGTCACGGTAGTGTACTGTGTGGTTACGGCAGTAAAGAAAATAGTTGCGGTGACAAGACACACTTTAACACCTGTGTCTATTACGATGTCGACGGTGACGACGCAACCGGCAGGTTGGTACCGGATATTATTATTTGATATATATATATTAAATATATATATATATATATATATATATAGTAAAAAAAAAAATATATATATATATATAATGTATTAAATTACATTACACAAAATACAGATACCTAATAATTTAATAACTCAGAGCGATAAGGCCGTTAAACATGACACTTTTATCTCAAGTTATGTACACGAGATGAACATTCTAAATAGATCACCTTATTTATACATAAAATATGTGATATGGTCCCTTCTCATAAAATTTTATAACATAGTTTCCTAGTTTCAAAGAACACTTCCGACATAAAAAAGTAAATCTCTAATATTATTAATGTAATAGATTCCTCCTTAAGTGAATCTATTTAAATATGTCTCCAAAAGCAATTATAATAATTACTTCGGCGTTGTAATTATACGACATAAAACAACGTAGCGCTATCTTAAGTATAGATAATTGTATTTTCAAAGACGTCCTTTATTCTCTTGCTATAATTCATTATTTATTTTAGCAAACGTTATAAAGAAAACTTAGAAATTTACTTTCCCACAACAAAGAATTTCTAACTTTGATTTTCATAATAATTATTCATTAATAACACGGGCTCCAAGACAACTGTTTTGTTGTGAATATCGTTTGAATGGGATCTCTTCAAAATTAAACGTATAACAAACAAAACTTTACTAATCAATGCTAAAATTTAATAAAGCATAGATGTAATTACCTCCGTCAAACAACCTCTTTTTCGCACAATCATTTTAAAAATATTTAAAAATTTTCAAATACCTACTAATATTTCTCTTTATAATATATTATTAAAATAAAACAAAAATATCAAAAATTCAAACAAAATTCAAGTCCAATGTTTAAATGTTTGTACTATTTTTAAAAAAAACCTTTAAGAAGTTAGTTCCCATCATTCTTTCCAACATCCGACATTAGTCGAAACAAGTAAGTTGCTTCCACGTTATTTATTAGCCACTACATACTTGGCACCACCCGAGTTTACTACGTTTCAGCAGACACGCCACTTTACGTTTTAGACTTTAACGCACTTCTAACTTAAAAAAAAAAAAGATTTTTCTATGTATGTATAAATGTTAAAAAATTAAACTGAAAAAATCTATTTCTGAATGATATGCCGTACCTTTGTTACTCAAACAACGGTTTTAAAGGGTTGATGATGTAAGATTAATAAAAAAACCGGCTAAGTGCGAGTCGGACTCGCGCACGAAGGGTTCCGTACCACTGACTAGGTAAAATATTTAGACAAGAGTTTTTTGTCTAATGAATATCTAGAACAAATTTAATGAAAATATTCCTTGTATATATCAATTATGACGATATAATGCACCATATATCCGTATATAGACGTCGAAGGACGTCTTTGTTGGTATTATTCGGTTAAGTTGTTAATGATTACTGAATCCGTAACTATTACACTACAACGTTATTGATTTAATCAAAATTAAGACAACTAATTTGAATCATGATTAACTTAAAGGTCGAACATCGTCAATCTTTAGAATGATCTACGATTATTGTAGTTACGTATAAGGTATTATTATTATATTAAGCTCTTATGTTGTCTTCACAAAAATCATATTTAATTCGTAAAAGTTAAATAAAAGATGTGCTGTGTGGCTACGGCACTAAAGAATTTAGCCACCCCCTCTCTTCCCGTGGGTGTCGTAAGAGGCGACTAAGGGATAACAAGGTTCCACAACCATCTTGGAACTTAAGAAGCCGACCGATGGCGGAATAGCCATCCAACTGCTGGCTTTGGAATACACAGGCCGAAGACGGGCAGCAGCGTCTTTGGTGCGACAAAGCCAGTACTGCGGTCATCAACCCGCCTGCCCAGCGTGGTGACTATGGGCAAAACACATGAGTTCACGTTATTTTTGACGTAAACTTGTGGAGGCCTATGTCGAGCAGTGGACTGTATAGGCTGTAATGATGAAATAAAAGATAGAGACAAGATGCGTATTTTTAAGGTCATGCAAATGATTTTGTAATACAAGCATTGCATGAAATATGTTTTTGCAATGTATTTTATGTTTACAAGTATAATTTAAAAATAACTTATAAAACTTAATATGACTGTACATTTTCCAACACAGATGCAATCATAGTACTTTTATATCTAATCTCATCAGTAATCTGTATTTGCAATTTTGATGTAAGTATGCCAAAACAAGAATATTACTAACTTATGTGAATGTCTTATATATGCTTTACCATTTGTGCAAATTGTTGACCCTTATTTGGAAGCGAATGTCAGTTCTTTTAAATCATATTATATACTGTATTAATCTCAATATGATGTTGTATTACGTTTTTCTTCTTTATAAACATTGCATTTGGATGGTTCATCTGTGACTTATGGTAACTAATGTATATTACAATCCGAAATATAAAATAATTCTGAATTTGTTTGATTTGAGTATTAAGAAAGAGTAAGCAATCTTGGTAGTTTTAATTCATATTTCAGTACGTTTACACTCGCAATGTTTATTTTCTAAATAAACGTAGGTAACGGTGTTTTTACGACTCGTATCCTGGCCTCGATTCGCTGGCTGTGTTGATCTCGACCAAATTTTACGCGATACTAAATGTTGAAGTATCATCCTTTTAAATTGCTTCGTACCGAACGTGATATCCTCACGGGGTCCAAAGCATTTCATAATAAGTAATTGATTGAAATAAATATGGATCTAAAAAGCTTGAAAAAGCTTTTGACAGACTATATGGTGTATATTACTTCATAGAAATACCCATTTAAACGAATAAAAATCTGGAACAGCCCGACTGGGTAAATACCTCAGCCTTATTGAAGGTCACAGTTAAATAATACTGCTTTCTTTTTTATCTACGTTTGCTACGACATTGTCACAAAAACTTAAATTTCACATTACTTGCACATACACGTAAGTGATTATCGGTTAAACTATTTTTATTATGTTTTAATCATGTAAACTGTAAAATTATGATAAATATTTAAAAAAAAAAACGGTAAATTCTTATTACGATCACAAACTGGAAAATTTTCAACGTTTCGCTATCTTAAAGTGGAAATATAAGGTAGGAATCTTCTTACCTGCCAACAACAAAAGCCCGTCGTTTTTAGGAGCTTAAATAAGAGCCCTTTAACTAAACTAATTGGCTATATTAACTGTTTATTGATTAAGGTACCTCATTATAAGGCCGAGGAATCTTTTACAACTTTGATGTCTACTCTTTTATGATTATTTTATTTTTAATTTAATGACAAAATAAAGTCCCTTCCTAAAATAAGCGAATAATCGTTTCGGAGACAACTTGAAACATTATAATTTATACTTATATTATAAAGCTGAAGAGTTTGTTTATTTGAAGGAGCTAATCTGCATCTATAGGTTAGAATTGAAAAATTATTATTGTACTGCATAGTCTATTAACTAAGATAACCTATATATATAAATATAACCCGCATAACATATAAGCAGTATGATGGTCCATTTATTTTATAAATAATCAAAAGTCAAAAGTTAACGAATTTTCAGTAGTTTTATGAGAATGACCTGAACTTCGTGAATTTTTATAACTTGTTTTATGTCAGAGATTTCGTTGCAAATTCAATCTCAAATATTACTCGCATTTTCAATCAGATATACACATATCAAGAAAAACGCACATAATTACGAATAAATATTCGTATTATATTCAAACTATTATATTAAGGAAACGCTAATACGAGTTTTGCTTAGGTTTATACAAGTTTCAAAATCTCTTTGAATTTTTAACAATGTCATTAAATCTCAAAACATACATTTTGTGACTAGATATATATGTATACGTACATATCAGTACTTATTATAAGACTGTAACAGGTACATGTCCGCGCATTGATTTTTTTTTTTTTTTTATAGAAAAATATACTTTCGGTTTAAGATTAATTAGAATGTAATCGACACTGAAGCTAGTCCCTTTTTATTCTCATTTTTGTGTATCATTTTTTGCTTTTCTATATGTACTAAATCAAACTTTAAGATTAAGTTTCAGAGCAACTGATTCGTAAGCAAAATTTTGTATGGCGAACCTTAATTTTCATGAGTATTTATGGATGACTAACGTAATCCTTTTATTTCTTGAAAACTAAGCGTACTATGAATATACAAACAATTTAATACATTCACGGACATCTATTTAAAAACTAATGTATAGCAATCGGCTGTTACCTAAAACAAGCATTACGTACAACCTCACCTTAAATAATAAACTTTTATTTTATAATAATTTGCATTCAATTTTGAAGTACTTTTTATTCAATATCTATATTTTTAAGTTTTAAACAAAGCTCGTCCTCAAATTACAACGACGTTTTCTTTTTCATTTATTCTTATAAAATAACGGCAACCTTTACTTAAAAGAATTTAACATTTTTACTTAAGTATAAAGAGCACTGCAATAGTAAGTTAACAGATACGTTAACCTCACATTGTTTTATTAATCGGAGAAGCATTATTTATATCTATTCTTCTTTGCCTGGCTCTTTCCCATTTTATTTGGGGTCGGCCCTCCGTATTATGTGCCTCCAGGCAACACGATATTGGGCCGTCTCTTTGTTGACTTGGGCTTCTTTTAAGGTTCTTAATTACTACAGACATCCATGTGATCCGGGGTCTTCCTCGTCCTCAGGATTTAGTTTTGATATCCAACACTTTTCTGATCATGTGGTCGGATGGTCGCCTCATAATGTGTCCGTACCACCGCAGGCGGCTCTCCTGTAGTTTTTCTGGGATAGGTCTTACTTTGAAGCTTCCTCTTATATGTGTGTCTCTGACTTTCCTTTTCCCGGAGGAGCCTTTGACCCGGTTGAAAAGGTAACGGATAGGGGAGTGCTCACCTGGTGCTGCATGAGCAGAACCAGGAGGGTAGGAGCGAAATAAAAAAGCTCCCGCGGACCAAAAGGCCACAGAAGGACACTGCGATATAAAACCCCTGCTGCGGGCTTCTTCGACATCTTCGGAGCAGAGGCCGTAGTAGTGCTGTGAGTCTGGGCTGGGGCTCACAGGAAGAGATGATGGCGGAAGAACCCTTCGGGACCAACGACGGCGCTCACACTCCGCAGCGGGTGATAGTCTTTGCGTCAGGTGGCAACCGGCCGTAAAAACAAAGTCAATCATTATAACTCCAAATCATGAAAAGCATTAATCATATCTATATTTCTCAAAAAAAATGTATTTAGCTATAACAGTCGGCTGTTAACTCCAACACAAGCATTACGTTGCTTACTATAGGAACAGACGACCGTGTATATGGTATAAGATATTTATTAATTATACATTTATTTGTAACATTGACGCCGCGTTTGCGCAACGGCTACAGGCATGGATGGTACCTGTTGCGCTTGGCGGTTGCGGGTTCGATCCCCGCATATGACAAACATTTGTATTGGCCATACAGGTGTTTGCCGTGGTCTGGGTGCTTGTGCAGTCCTTGTGAGTCTCCCCACCGTGCCTCGGAGAGCACGTTAAGCCATCGGTCCCGGTTGTTATCATGTACACCTGATAGCGATCGTTACTCATAGTAGGGAATATATCCGCCAACCCGCATTGGAGCAGCGTGGTGGATTAAGTTCTGATCCTTCTTCTAGATGAGCAAAGAGGTCTATGCCCAGCAGTGGGATATTACAGGCTGAAGCGACGCTTGCTAAAGCAAAACGAATTTTGCAAATCCGACTATCAGATCACAAGGTTAGTCCACTCAAGTTATTAACGTTAACGATGTAACGTTAAATAGTGTGGTTTGAAAAACTATGGCGATAAAGTTCAAGGTTCTATAATATGAAGCTCTCGTGAGTAATTTACAAATACGACAACCGTTATTGCATCAATCAATCATAATCCAAATATAGCACCGCAGTTTGAATGAAAATTTTCAATTATTATACACTTACTAACATCAAACTAATGTTCTAATCTTACTGTTCAATGTTATATTAAATGAAAAGCAATATTACCAGAACACGTTCCACAATCCGGTCTATTAGGCGGCAAATCGAACACAGTAATCGTCTCCCATAATATCCTTAACTGCGGCGGTAGTGGGCTTACAGTCTGACCATAGTTTAATTCCTAAGTAATCTAAATTGTTAACTACTTAAGCCAAATACGGTTGCTAAGAGTTTGGTTTCATACATTAGGCATTATAAGCAACATGTTTAACTATGCAATCGTAACTTATAGGTTAAAAAAAAATCTGAAACTTATACGATTCTTTGAGGTCTGTGCTCATATTTGGAAGTATTAAATTAACTTTTTTATCTGTTTAAGTAGTTTCCATACCTTTACTTATGATTAAAATGGACACTGAAAAAAGTAAGGCTGAGACACTAAATATTTTTATTTAATAATTCTGAACCATTTCTTTGGAAAAATAAATGAAATTTTAAGAACAACTAGTTGTCAAAAGTTGTCAAAAAATCGCTTAATAAATGTTCCTGTAAAACTTTTTCTGCTATCGATTGAGCAGTTCAAAAATTACTGATACCACATCTTTCATTGAGAAATCCCAAAAAATGAAATATATGACCTTTGAACATATGGCTCATCTTATCTCATCTGACGAACAAACTTTATCATATATGCTTAATTTCTATTAACCTACTGCCAAAGTTAGAACAATACAATATCTGACTATTGCCAAACAGTCATTTCAGTAAAGATGTTCCAAATAACTTGGAACCACGAATGTAACTTCGAGTAAATGTCTCATAAATGACTGTTGTACCTACATTTTGTAGCGTACTTCGTAATGTAATGTGAATGTAATGTAACCATTTCTATCGAAAAAAAAATACACTACACAGGGTTTTTCATTATAATTAAATTACTGCATTAACGTTACCAGTGAGAATGCTGTGGACAAGAAAACCGACGTCACCTTGGGAAAGCCCATCACCTTCACGGAAGTAAAACAAAGTATCCGGAGTCCAGAATCATCGTTTCCTTTCTTCCTCTCTTTGAACTTCAGATAACTCCAATATGCTCCACTTAGCTCTACTTAGCTCTACTTTAAATTCAGTGAGGTGATAGTCCAGCCGTGGGGACTGCAGGAGGTAGATGCTTTTCAACTTTCTCGAGTCGCAGGAGCTCTTTTTGATGAATTCCTTTTTCGAGAAAAAGCCAGAAAGGATGTGAATATGGCAAATCACTGATACTGTGAAGAGGAACGAAATAGATTTCATCATAACGGAGAATGTATTCAGAGATGTCCCCGTTGGTTAATAGGCTTAACACTAGCAGAAGCGACCACTGGCAGTTACGGGGCACTCTAAATATAAAACTCCACAAAGCTCCCGCTTTATGAAATCTATTCTTCGACCTACGCTGCCCCAAATACTATATGGCACTGAACGGTTCCAACTGGAACTCAAAAATCGATTCGATTCGCTGGAAACCACTAGCGACATGGATGAGATGACCAACAATTTGGTGAAGACGGTGTGTACAGCAACGTCTTCGGTGCAAAAAGCCAGCCAGCATGGTGGCTATGGGAACAAAAACTTGAGTTATGGACTTGTGGAGGCCTATGTACACAAGTGGACTGCGATAGGCTGGAGTGATGCTTGTGGTCTCTCTCAAAAATAGGATCAGAAATGAGACTATTTACAAGAGTACGAAAATAACTGACACAGATTACAGAATTAGCAAGCGGAAGTGCTCCATATTTTGAGCAAGAAATTTCCTGCTGTGCCCTACCTCAATTAAAATAGATTATCATAAATGATACTGACTAAGAGACAAAAAAAAGACACGCGTAATACGATATTACTCAACGACTTCACCGTGTCTTCGTGTAAGTATACAATTGATATAGCACTGCCGAAAAGTTTGAAAAAATGTAATTATGGGTAAACCCAACAAACATTTTTGTCATATAATCAAACAATTATATGACTTTGAGTCTTATTAAAGTTATATTACAGTATTTTTTTAACTCTACGTCATGTTATGGTGCATTATGTGTCCAAATAGACGTATAGATTTTTTGTCGTATAACATTGTCGTATAGACGTTATTTCGACATTTCTTTACAATCGTCATATAATAGCGTCTATGAAGACATCTATAAAACTTACATATACAACTTTTCGTCGTGTAAACGTTTTCGTAGTGTAAACGTCATAATACTATTAATTTTGTCATATAATTACCTTTTAAACATCTGCTAAACGAATAGTAATTGTTTACACGTAGTACTTGTAACCATTATATATAAGTCGAATAAGTGTACTAGTGTAACTTGTATACATCCTAAAGTATTACAAAAATGATAATGACCACGGCCATTTCAAATGTGCGCATATCATTTCGATGAAGTCCATCTTCGATAAAAACTTATCAACATCCACATAAATATGGATCATAATTGTGGATATATCTAAAAAAAAAGTATTATTCAGACTTAACTAAGTTATATGTCTCGTAAATTCTTCTGTTCTGAAAATATAAATTATTTGAAATAAGTTAGCTAGGCGTTTTATTATTTTATTATTGATCCCTAAATCAACTGTCATGGCGTACACATTTACAATATGTACGCAGTATATACGTCGGGAAGTTATATAGTTGTCATATAACGCAGTCACTTAATAAATTATTAATAAAAATATACGAAAACATTAAAATTTTAAAAGCGCATGAAAAATTTGTTACAAAGTTACCTCACATTAATCAGTAAATTTGATTGCACAATGGTTTGTAACTGATGAAATGGTTTTATCACCTCAACAAAGTAAAAAATACAATATTTTAACTCAGCTGTCAAAAAAACTGCCAAATTCAATTAGTGTGTGTTATGTTTATAATCTGTTACAATTTTTCATTCGTTCAATATAAAAGTATCATCTTTAAATGACAATAATACAACGAATACGTTAGATAAACGTCATATTGTGTGCTATTACTCGACACGAAGTCGAATACGCGCCGCGACAGCTATCATTACATGACTTGTAGTCAAATCGCCAACGTGTATATGACTCCTATGCGACTATATAGGTATTTATATGACTGTTACACGAAACTCTTAGCGCCTTAAGTTGAATAAAATGGGCCCTAATGCCGTCGAGTAAACGTTCTAATGTCGTTTATACGATTATACTAAATAACATTAAGTTGTCACCAAAACGTCTACTCAACGTCGTAAATGTTTGTTGGGAAATTTGTATGTATTAGATAACACAATGACAGCGACCACGAGGGAGATCAGAGTTAAAAAACTTGTAAATAAAAAAAATTAGGGTAGTCTATTTTAGGCATATTTATAATAGGAATAGCAGCAGATCCCAACAAGCTATAATGAAGACCTACAAAAGCTTAAATTAAGCTGCGTTAAGATACGCGGAGGACATGACCGAGAACTTCCGTTACCAATGCTGCGTTATCCAAGCGGCGTCGGCTGACTTACTAGTGAAGGTACACAATGACACAGCACAGGACATCGTATTCAAGATGTGGAATACCATATATACTATGAGAACCAGTATTCTAGCTATTGTTTATAATTCCTACAAGTGTAATTCGAGTGTCAGTTAATTTAGGCTACTTGTAATAACAAGTATATTTAAATACTGCGAACAAAATTATAGTTACTAAAATAATATCACAGTTTTTGAAACTTTTTTTCTGATTCATTACATTGTTTCATCAAGTTTAAATTTAAATTACATTTCAAACTTTCGCTTAACCTATATTTTAAAAGACTAGACCAGAACAAATTTTGCTTTTTTAAGCGTGAGTTTCAATTTGGACGGATGTAAAATTTAGGTGTTTTGAAGCCGATTGAACACACAGTGTGCATCACTCGTTATGTTGACTTTAGAAAAAGCATTGAGGAGATTCGAATCAGAGCAGATTTTCTAGATACTATAAAAAATATTTAAAATTGAACATATTGTGTTGTCAATGGTGGACGATCGTTTTGTAAAAGTACATACGTGTCAACGTCCACAATTGGCTGTAAATATACAAAGGTAAAAAATGGTAGCAGTTTGCGATTCGAATACACAACTGTTTTTGACTTTATAAATATACTAGTTATGCCCGCGACTTCCTCCGCGTGGAATTTAACAAAAAAGTTATTGTTCAGTTCGCCGAGTTATAAAATAAATAAATTTGTAGAATAAAAGTAGCCAAAGTTACTCCTTGCTATATCAACTATCTGCATGCTATACGAAAGTCTCGTCACAATCGGTCTAGCTGTTTCAGAGATTAGCCGGAACAAACAGACAGACAGACAGCCAGACAGACAGACAGCCAGACAGACAGACAAAAATAGTAAAAAATGTTATTTCGGTATATGTACCGTGTATACATCCATATGCATTTAGTATAAATTTATAAATTTAATATTACAAACAGACAAGCGGCAAGACTCAGTGCAAAAGGTCAGTAGGACTCACATGTTTTATAACTTCTCTAGTAAATAGAAAAAAACTATTGATAGTGATAAAAAGAAGCAATTTCTATAATATTTGATATAAACTGCTGTGTGGTTGCGGCAGTTAGAATTTAACCACCCCCTCTCTTCCCGTGGGTGTCGTAAGTGGCGACTTAGGGATAACACAGTTCCATTACTACCTTGGAACTTAAAAAGCCGACCGATGGCGGGATAACCATGCAACTGCTGGCTTTGAAATACACAGGCCAAAGAGGGGCAGAGGGGCAGGACCAGCGTCTTCGGCGCGACAAAGCCAGCTCTGCGGTCACCAACCCGCCTGCCCAACGTGGTGACTATGGGCAAAACACATGAGTTCACGCCATCTTTGGCGCAAACTTGTGGAGTGAAAAATGCACGGTACAGTATCCCCCATCATATGCTCCTGTCTAGTGCAATCACTCTCCTTCAATTCCCTTCATATAGAGGATCACGGATCAGACATATAAAACGTTAAACTAAACTAACAATATATCCCTTCGGGAATTCCAAAAAAATGAACCTGTAGTTTTAAAGACACAGGAGAAACCTTGATGGCAATGGTTCTATGCGTAACACATTATTGCTTAATAAAGGAAAAAATAACATAACATAACATAACAATACACTTTATTGTACACCAAAACAGAAATAATACATATTATGGACTCAATAATAATAATAAAAATAATAATTTATTTCAGACGTAGTCCATATTTTTGTTAGTTACATTTTTTTTTCCTTAACTATGTTAGTTTCAATAATTGTGACAAAACAAATTATACTAAATCAAAAATCCAATTAAACAACACTAAAATTAAAATCATCATCAATTAACTAAAATTCAATTAATACCGAAATTTAAATCATCACCGAATTAAATACCAAAATTCAATCAATATTATACAATATTTAAAATTAAAAACTAAAACAAATGCTAAAATTTAACCAAAATTACAATATTTAACATTAAAAACAGAATCAATACTAAAATTCTATCTAAACTGCAATTAAAATCAAAAACCAAACAAAAATTAATATTAAAATTCAATGTAAATTAAAACTAAAATCGAAATTCAATCAATACTAAATTTAAATAACAATTTCAACTAAATTAAAAAGTAAAATTCAATCAATTAAAAGCTTAAAATAATGACTTACTCAATTTAATTCAAATAAAAATAAAAATATGTCAATATAATAAATTGTCTTAAATTATCGCCGTATTCAATATAAATTCAAAATTAAAATCATAATCAAATATCAAAACTAAAATCACAACTACAATCAAAACTTAAATCAAAATTAAAATTAAATAATAATAATAATAACAATTATAATTTATTTAAAATTTTCATGCATAAAAATTGTAACTTAAACAGAGTAAGTATCATCAGGCACAAAGGCAGGCAAATAAATTATGATAGAATAGGAATAATTAGTTTACAAGTACGGTAACCGCAATAAAATCGCTTTTTCTATAAGTAGTAAAAGTATTATTGACAGTCGTACAAAATACTATCTATATTTATGTATATATATATATATATATATATATATATATATATATATATATATATATATATAAATTTCTGTATATTAAGGATGCATTTGCAAATTTGCAATCAACACACCAGACGACAAATAAACATGGCATCTCAGAGTACTAAACGCGTAACATCACGTTAAAATTGCCGTGTAATCCACTCCACTCCCAGACTTCGCTGCGCAATTTCATTAGTCGCAAAGAGCTCTATAGCCGAGCGACAAGCGTCAAGCTCTAATTCATAGTACATGACTACGTAGATATAATATATTATCCGAAATTTATGACACTTATTTGTTTTCTCGTATCGACCTATCGTTTTGTGTTCTTACTTCATTTCTTTTTTACTTCATGTATTGTTTCTCTTTGTGAGCTGTGTTTTCAATAAAATATAGAAATATTTAAAAATTTCTTTTTGTTAATAATGTAACAAACATATCAAAGTTTAGGAATATATACATTTTTTGTATAGAAGCGCACGCTTAAAACCATACTAACGTTTTATTGACAAAATGAAACAAAATAGAATTTCCATAAAAGAAAGTAATAGAATTTATCGTATATCCCGCCGTCCATACTGCTGTACGCTCGTGGTGTCGTCAATTTGCATAGAAATGTAATCAATTGAGCCTCCTCTTGTCCAAATGTCAGTGGATTTTTTACTCTGAAAAATAACACGAAAGAAAAGTTATTGCCAACATTTGTTTTTAGCAACGACGCTTCGAACGTGAATAAAACTAATCGTTTCAAGGATACGTCAGGACACTGATCAAATACATATAAACTGATTAAAGCTTATAAAATTAACATTGTACAGAGATCCGTAATATAGACGTCAATATTAGTTATTAGTGTTTGGCAGAGCCAAGGAGCTACCAAGCCGTCGTAAATCAATTAGTATTAGAACAAAATAATTTATGGTAGACTGAACGATACAGTCAGAATACGCAACAAATACAAATTGTAAATATAATTTTCTATAACAGACTAATATTGTAATACGCAAATGCTTTAATTACGTTACGTTAATAAAAATGTGAAAAGGTTATTTTTTTATGTGTGTACGTACATGTAGAAATAAAGAAATTTGTGAAAATATTTTTCAATCCAATTTGGTTTATTACTGGATAAGAATCATTTCATTGTACTCGTCCTAGTGACCCGGTTTTATCCGGATACATTTTAGAATTTGTTAAACGCCCTTCAAACTAGAACAAAGTCTGGAAAATATCCCGAAACGAACGGCAATCCTATGCAGAAAAACGGGTCTATAAGTTTCTAAAAATCAACGCATCAAAATCGCATTTAATTTCCTGTAGTAGAGCTTGCTTGACAATGATTCTGGTGTTATGTTGGTGAAAATTCCCTTAACATTGATGGTCGTAAGTTTAATTTTTGCACGGAGCAGATATTTGTATTTGTACAAATAGAGATATAACACAAGCTTGTATTTATTTTTTACATTACTTCTTTCTTCTTTTCCTCTCTTCGTTTCTCATCTAAGCGTTTGTGTGCTTACTATTTATTAAATTATTTATTAACACTTCATTGCACTATACATTAAATAATTGTACAAGAGGCGAGCTTAATGCTAAAAGCATTCTCTACCAGCCAACCTTAGGACGAACAAGAGCAGACGTTTGTAGGTGTACAAAATTGAGTATTAGTAAAATTCACATTAAGAAGAAAAAAGGGAGGCATTATAAGGTAATGTTAGTAGTGGCACTCGTTATATTATATACACGAGAAAATAATTCATATATACATATACCATACAAATATATACATACATAAACAGATACAAACATACATACATACATACATAATTATACATATATGTACATACATACAAACAAACAAACATACATACATACATACATACATACATACATACATACATAAGCTGACGACAATAATCAAAACACAATTACAGTGTTTGTTGAGTTCACCAAATTAGGTTAAATTTTAAGAAGACTATGTCTTTGCGTTAAACGTCTGTCCTGGTTGTAATTACCTGATCACCTTTGCTCTTGATAATAAAATTGTTTAGGCCAAATCGCGCCTTAGAGCGATTGCCTTAGGGTTTAGTTTAACCGTGGCTCTGTCATTTATTACTTATGATTTTGTAATACCATTTCGCTGCGTTAGCGACGCTTTTTTCTGTATGGGCTTCATCGGTGATATCGCCAGGTGGCACGGCCCCCCGCCGTCGCCGCCGCCCGCGCCGCTTAAGGGGCCTACTCAAAGCACTGCCTGCAGGGCCCTGCTTGCAGTGCCACTGCCGATCGTATTGTATGTATGCATGCAGGGCCGATATTTTAATTGTTCACCCTGTCGCAGGGCCGCAGTGTCGTTCTGCCAGCCCGACACACGATCTCCCCACTCCGTAAACTGCAATCAGGGACATGTGTAGCTCGGTCGGGCCGATTTAGACCACCATTTTGTATACGTCTGTACATTCCGACGTTTGTCTACTCTATTTGATCTGTGGTTTTTCTTACATAGTTACTGTGGAGAGGTCATTGATCTAAATTTCAAGTCTTCATAACTGGCCCAGTAGCAAGGAATCTTAAAGTAACAATTAATCTTTCTCTTGCGCTTACAGTATCTCTCATCAAAATACTTTTTTTTTTCAATTAGTGGTGTCACCATTTGCAATAAATCTTAAAAGACTGATTCAATGGAATCTTAAAGTAACAATTAATCTTTCTCTTGCGCTTACAGTATCTCTCATCAAAATACTTTTTTTTTTCAATTAGTGGTGTCACCATTTGCAATAAATCTTAAAAGACTGATTCATCTATTCTAAGATAGTTCTTATAGTCATGAGGTTCTAATTCTTTCAATAAATTGGCGTGACTCAATGTCTTACGCAGTAGTAACCATTTTTTACACTAGTGCTTCCTTTTTTTCTTTTGAACGCTACAAGTAGTCAATACAGTCAAACCCAATGCTATTTTTTGGTGTTTGAATAATGTAGGAGCCATTTATAAAAACTGACGAATTTAGACAAGGACAAAGAGAACACAAGTGAACACGACAACGTATGCCGCGTAAATGATTTGCAGTGCTTTGTGGAGCAACATCCTCTGCGGCAGTAGCTGCAAGCAGGCCCTGCAGGCAGTGCTTTGAGTAGGCCCCTTTAGCTTCGAACAGTCTCGAATTCGCTCGGCACGGTGTGGCTGTATCGCTTCTTGACGGCCGGCCGGTTGGCTTTGTTAGAATTATTGTTTTGCGCGTGCCTCGTGGTTTATTAACTACTTACTTTTTACTGCTACTTTTTTAATTGCTGTGCTTATAAATTAACTGTAAATATTTGTTGTTGTGCTTGTGACTGTAACTGCTTGTGTTTTTCTTATAATCAATTCTGTGACCGGGGTTGTCTACTCACTGTCGAAGTCTGGGGGCCTGGGGCCTCCCTTTCGGGGACCGTCAGGACACCTACTTACACTCAACGTCACACTACACCACACGACCCCTACACACTTTCCCTGGCGATCTTCGACCTCAATAGACCCTAGCTGCCCTTCGACGGTAAGTTCAATTTCATTACTATTTTCAACCCTCTTTTTTTTTGTGTATTTGATTGCTCACGCCGCATATCCCGATTGCCATTGGTATTCCGTACCCGACCCTAGGCAGTCCGCCGGGAGGTCGCTGATGGGCCCCGACCTCTGAGGCTCTGCTGGACTGGCTAGGGCCGTAACATTTTGGTAGCAGAGCGTGGTTACCACGCCTTGAGCTGCGTGAGTTTAACTGATAGGGGTTATATTTGTTTAGTGTATTTATATTTTTAGTAGCTTCGGGTAGGTTTAGCCTGTGTGACACATCCCTGTTTATATTTTTTTTACTGTTTATATATTTTTTACTGTTATTACTGTAATTATTGCTGTGATTTGTATCTGTATTTTTTATTGCTGTATTGGTTGCTGGAATTTATATCACTGTATTTGTTTATTATATCTATGATGCCGTCACACAGGCAACCCAAGGCACCTGCACTGATCATTCAGGAGCAGCTGCGCTGGGCGTCGCATGCCCACACTCTGATAGGGCGCGCCGACCGAGTGCATAATTTGGCGCAGCGGGCGGATCAGGTTAGGGATCGGCTAGCCGTGGTCGAGGACGCATACTCGGAGCTTCTTTCTTCGGACGTGGAAAGCGGAGTCAAGGACTCCGCAACTCAGGATTACGAACAGTTCGTCAACCTCACGGACGAGTTGATTGAGGCAAGGGGCAGGCTGGCGCGTGAGGCTCGTGAGAGCCGGATGGAGGGGCTGGCGATGTTGGAGTCTCCGCGGCGGAAGCCAGCTCAAGCGGAGCTGTTAGGTAGGTTGCCCACCCTAGACTTGCCCAAGTTCTCGGGTACTCTTGGGGAATGGCTGGCCTTCATAGGCCTTTTTGATAGCCTAGTCCACGCCCGAGGGGACTTGTCCCTCGCTCAAAAAATGGCGTACCTACTCTCTTCCCTTGAAGGGGAGGCCCTTGCGGTCGTTGGTCACTTGAGGTTGGCCGACGACTCCTACTTGATCGCAAGAGACCTCCTCGAGAGGAGGTACGCAAATACCCGGCTACTGGCGGACGAATATGCTCGACAACTCCTCAACCTCCCGCTACTTAAGGACAAGGCGAGACTACGTCAGGACATTATCAACCCTGTCGTGGTCGCGTGTAACTCTCTAAGGCGTCTGGAGCTTCCGGTCGACGAAGGGGCCGGGGGATCGTTTTTGTTGCTCCACCTGGTACTGTCCCGCCTACCCCTCGATCTGCGGATCCACTTTGAGGAGAGGTATGGCGGGGACGGAGCCGACCACATTCCGTCCTTTAAAGATCTGCTGCTCTTCCTCGAGCAACAGTGCAGGCAGGTCACAAACGCGGCGGGCGCCGCCGACACCTCCAGGGCACCTGGAAGGCGGAACCCGCCGGGGAGGTCACCGCCGACTCCGCGGAAGCCTACTGGAGCTTCTTCCGGAGGCCGCCGCCCTCTCCCTACGTATACCGGCCTAGTGGCCAGGGAGGCTCCTCCGTGCAACTACTGCCGCGGGTCGGAGCACCGATCCGTGGCTTGCCCGAAGCTGTGGGCTAAGCCCGCAAAGGCGAGGCGGACCATAGCTCGGGAACGCCGCTGGTGCTTTTCCTGTTTGGAGCGGCACCTTCAGAGAGAATGTCCGCACCAGCAGCCCTGTCCGCACTGCTCGGGTCCCCACCATGAGGTCTTATGCCTGGGCCCGATCAGCGCTCCCCCTCGCGTCCCTGCCGACCGCGCCTCCGCCACGGGCGGGGGCGCTCGTCAGCACCTTCCGGCGCATGACGCTCCTCGCTCGCCCACCAACTACAGCCCCCCAGGCCCGAACAAGGGACATTCCCCTGATCAGTTGGGGGGTCACCCTTCCAGGGGCGGGGGGTCTGCACCCCCCCTCAGCTTGTTGAGAGAGAGTTTGCAGCCACTCAGCGGTCGTCAAGACCGCTGTCTCCCCCCTTAGCTGAGTGGCCACGACTGGAGCGCCACCCTCCCCCCCTTGGTCGGGGTCAGCGGCCTTACCAGGTCCCTAGGACTTCTTACCTGTCCCGGTCCGCGAGGCCGGGGCCCACCGAGTTCCGGGCCTATCCGCTCAGTGCTACCTCGCCGCCGGTAGTCGAGCTGCCGCCTGACTGCCGCTACGAGGACCCCCGGCGCGAGGACTGGCACGATGGAGGCAGCTCCGACTAGGTAGCTGCCGCCCTAGCTCCCACCACGGCCACCTCCACTGAGCCTTTAAGCCGTCAACAGTCCGTCTGTCAAACTGTCCTTTTGCCGACGGCCTCAGTGCAGGTGTACAACCCGAGGGGCGACTGTCTAACAGTTCGCGCCTTATTGGACTCGGGTTCACAACGTTGTGTTGCCTCTACTTGGTTGGTGGGAAGACTAGGGCTCCCCTGGAGCTCTGAATCACGTCGAATGGTAGGCATCGGAGGCGTGGAGCCTCCTGCTCCTAGGGGAAGAGCTGAATTAGTATTTGGTCCTGCTAGCGATCCTCTTCGCATACTAGTTAGGGTAAATGTCCTCGATGACATAGTAGGTTCTCTCCCTACCGTCCCCTTGAATGACAGCGCTGTTCGTTGTGCGGCGGGATTGAAACCGGCAGACCTGCAGTGGTACCAACCGGGCCCTATCGATTTGTTGCTGGGTGCTGACGCGCTGGGACTTATTGCGTTGGGCGAGATACGAGCCCTACAGCCCGATGGACTGTCGGCCCTGTCCACTGTATTTGGGTACACTTTCTTTGGCCCGGTTCTATGGTCTCCACCTTCTCAAACTGCCGATGCGCTCTCTCTTGTAGGCGTGTCCCTCTCGGACGTAGTCCAGCGGTTCTGGGAAATCGAGGAGCCGCCACACGCGGCTCGAGCCAACCCTCTTGACCATGAGTGCGAGTTGTTCTATCAGAACAATACCGGCCGTCGTGTCGACGGTCGCTTTGTCACTCGCCTACCTTTTCTCAACCCACGGCCCTCTTTGGGCCAATCTCGTACCCTGGCCGAAAAGAGGCTTCTGTCCATGGAGCGCCGCATGCGGCGCGACCCAGCCTTTCGCGACAAATATGTCGCCTTCATGCGCGAATACCAAGAGCTGGGTCACATGTCCCCTTCCAACTTCGATTGGCGCTCACAGGAGCACTACTTCCTCCCTCACCATGCGGTCTTGCGGACCCCGGAGAGCAAAATTCGCGTGGTATTCGACGGCTCCGCCGCCACGTCCAATGGCGTGTCCCTGAACTAATGTCTCCACTCTGGCCCTAAACTGATAAAGGACATATCCGACATCTTGACCCACTTCCGTCGGCACCAGGTGGTCTTTGTAGCCGACATTCGAATGATGTTCCGCCAATCTGTGGTCCATCGCGATGACCGTCGATACCAGCTCATTTTGTGGCGCGAGAATCCCAGCGACCCGATACGGGTGTTTGAGCTGAACACTACCACTTATGGACTCCGGTCCAGCCCGTATATCGCCATGCGAACCCTACTTGAGCTCGCCGAGAGGGAGCGTCTACACTACGCTCGGGGGGCTTCTATCCTGGAAACTTCTGTCTACATGGACGACATCTGCACTGGAGCCTCATCTGTCGAGGAAGCTCTCGTATTGCGGGACGAATTGATTGCCATCCTGAAGTCCGGCGGTTATGAGTTACGCAAATGGCTATCGAATTCCCCTCATCTTTTGAAAGATCTACCGGGAGAGGATCAACAGGATCCTCATCTTTTTGAGCACCCCGACAATCCTAATTTGCTGACTGTGCTGGGTATCCAGTACCAGCCTGTCCAAGATTCCTTCACGTATCGAGTTGAACTCGATCCCTCTCCTAAAACATGGACCAAGCGTTCCGTACTGTCCACAGTAGCTCGCACCTTCGATCCAAATGGATGGATCACTCCGGTCATTTTCTTGGCCAAATGCTTTCTTCAAAAGCTCTGGCTAGCCGGGCTGGGCTGGGACGAGCCTCTTAATGGTGCTCTCTTGCGAGAGTGGCTCTCTATTGTGTCCTCCCTCCCGGACATCAACCGAGTCTCAATGCCAAGGTGCTTCCTTCCTCCAGGGAGATGCCGGGCTACCCTGCACGGATTCTGCGACGCCTCTGAGAAGGGCTATGCAGCTGTGGTGTACTTGCGGACTGTAAGCTCGTCTGGCCAGACCGCGGTCCATCTCGTACTTGCCAAGAGCAAGGTTGCTCCCATAAGGTCCCGCCTGACGATCCCCAAATTGGAGCTGTCCGGAGCCGCTCTTCTCACGCGACTTCTCAACCACGTCCACTCGTCTCTGAACTCCGTAATCGACATTACGGACGTCTATGCTTGGTCGGACAGTGAGATCGTACTTTGTTGGCTCAGAGCTTCCCCTCACAACCTGGAAGTTTTTGTCGCGAATCGCGTGTCGCAAATCCAGAACTCAGAGACGTCTCTAAACTGGAGACATGTACCGGGGGAATTAAACCCGGCAGACTGCGCTTCTCGCGGCTGCGAAGCCCCCTCTTTGATCGACCACCCGCTGTGGTGGGAACCCAATTGGTTGACTGAGTCTCCTTCAGTCTGGCCCCAAAATAAATTATCTGAACCACTTGAATTGCCTGGCCTACGAGCTCGAGTAGGAGTGGCCAAGGATAAGCCCACTCAGGATTTCTCCCTGCTAGAGCGCTACAGCTCCCTCGATAAACTTTTAGGAGTGACTGCTTGGATGCGTCGATTCGTCCGCAATTCGAGAGACCCATCCACCCGAATCTCTGATTCGGTTTTGTCCCCTGGCGAGCGTCACGAAGCCTTAATGTATTGGACCCGTCTGGTTCAATCCGAGCACTTTGAGCCCGTTATTGAAACTCTAAGGCGGGGCTCCGTTGTCAAGGGCGCCTTGGGCCGTCTGAACCCCTTTCTGGACGACGCCGGGATGTTGCGCGTGGGTGGACGTCTGAGAAATTCCCAATTGCCCTACGGGGCTCGACATCCGTTATTGCTCCCTAAAGATGGCCCTTTTGTTCGGTTGTTGGTCACTTACCATCACCTTAAGAATGCTCACGCTGGCTGCAATGCCCTTTCAGCCATTTTGCAGCGGGAGTTTTGGATTTTGGCAGGCCGACGCACCATCCGGAGCGTCATCTTTAAATGTATCCCGTGCTACAAACTGAAGGCCGCCATTTCTCACCCTATGATGGGCGACTTGCCAGCCGATCGCGTCACTGCCATCCGACCATTCGCTGGAGTCGGAACTGATTTTGCTGGCCCTTTCCTAGTCAAGTCGTCCCACCTTCGTAACGCGCGATCACATAAAGCCTACCTGTGCGTGTTCGTATGCCTCTCCACTAAGGCCGTTCATCTGGAACTTGTAAGTGCCCTCAGCACTGAGGCCTTTGTGGCCACACTAAGCCGCTTTGTGTCTCGCCGTGGGGTCCCTGACCTGATCCGATCCGACTGCGGAACCAATTATAAGGGCACGGATAGATATCTGAACGAAGTTGTGGACTTCCTGTCTAGCAACAAGACTTATTTAGGTACTGAGATGTCAAAGCGGGGCATCCAGTGGAAGTTCGACCCTCCTGCCTGCCCGCACTGGGGCGGTATTTTTGAGGCGGTAGTTAAAGTTGCAAAAACGCATCTCCGTCGCGTTATTGGCGAAACTATTCTGACTTTTGAGGAGCTTGCTACTGTATTCTGCAAGATTGAGGCGGTACTCAACTCTCGGCCCCTTGGCCCCCTATCGTCCGATCCAAATGATTTGGAGGTCCTAACCCCTGGTCACTTCCTGATTGGCCAGCCACTTAACGCCCTGCCTGAATACCCGTTTAAGGACGTAAAGTCCTCGCGTCTTAGTAGATTTGACCTGCTGCAACAGATGACCCAGAGTTTTTGGCATCGATGGTCCCTGGAGTACCTACATCTTTTGCAGCAGCGCGTTAAGTGGTCTGACAAGACGGACCCCCCTCAGGTTGGAGATCTCGTGTTGGTCAAAGAACCCAACGCTCTGCCATTGTACTGGCGCCGCGGTCGCATCGTTAAGCTATCATATGGATCGGATGGCGTGCCCAGGGTTGCCGAGGTCTTGGTCGGAGATTCGGTCTTGCAACGCGCCGTCGCGACTCTGTCTCGTTTACCAATTTGCTCGCGGACATAATGCCATTCTGTCCGGGACGGGGGATTGTTTAGGCCAAATCGCGCCTTAGAGCGATTGCCTTAGGGTTTAGTTTAACCGTGGCTCTGTCATTTATTACTTATGATTTTGTAATACCATTTCGCTGCGTTAGCGACGCTTTTTTCTGTATGGGCTTCATCGGTGATATCGCCAGGTGGCACGGCCCCCCGCCGTCGCCGCCGCCCGCGCCGCTTAGCTTCGAACAGTCTCGAATTCGCTCGGCACGGTGTGGCTGTATCGCTTCTTGACGGCCGGCCGGTTGGCTTTGTTAGAATTATTGTTTTGCGCGTGCCTCGTGGTTTATTAACTACTTACTTTTTACTGCTACTTTTTTAATTGCTGTGCTTATAAATTAACTGTAAATATTTGTTGTTGTGCTTGTGACTGTAACTGCTTGTGTTTTTCTTATAATCAATTCTGTGACCGGGGTTGTCTACTCACTGTCGAAGTCTGGGGGCCTGGGGCCTCCCTTTCGGGGACCGTCAGGACACCTACTTACACTCAACGTCACACTACACCACACGACCTACACACTTTCCCTGGCGATCTTCGACCTCAATAGACCCTAGCTGCCCTTCGACGGTAAGTTCAATTTCATTACTATTTTCAACCCTCTTTTTTTTTGTGTATTTGATTGCTCACGCCGCATATCCCGATTGCCATTGGTATTCCGTACCCGACCCTAGGCAGTCCGCCGGGAGGTCGCTGATGGGCCCCGACCTCTGAGGCTCTGCTGGACTGGCTAGGGCCGTAACAAAAATTTTTACTCTCATCCCCTTTTCTAAGAACTTTCATACAAACTTGTGATAGTTTTAGACCCCGTTAATCCAGCCCTATCGAAAAATCTTAGCGGACGTCTACTAACTATTAACTACCTTCCTGTCTCATTTTCATGCATCCAGAGGTTTTTGGAATTTCGTGATGAGTGAATGACTCAACAATTTTACACATTTAGATATTTTTATACACATAATCGAAAAAAATGGTAATAAAAAGGCTGTTTTAGTATATCTACAAATTCTCAGATCTTATAATAAATGTTATTTTAAAATGCAATAAATAAATCCTTATTATAATATTTAAACAGACAGACTGGTTTTTTAAACACGAAATTTTCAGCGTAAATTTATTACGTCAGCCTAAAGAGATTTTATAGCCCATACTCAGTTTGAATTACAAACATGCCATTTGAATGCAATGAAGTGTCTGAAGTTGAAAGCCAATTCTACGGTTCTAACCGAATGCAAATTGGCATCGCCGACAGCTATAGTTTTTTTTTAATTTCTTTATTTTTTATGAATTATATGAACAAAGGAATATGAAGTATAAAATCCTGCTTAAGACCCTGTATTTTAAGCACATGGTATAGCGAAACAGTTGCGTATAGTATATACATATGTGTCTTATCACTCACGTATTAGAACAACTTTCAAGAAAAGACCTTGACCATGTGAATTCGATTACACAAAAACAAAGATGATTGTACCTTCAACAACCGATGATATTAGGAAATACTGGTATATACCACCATCCACAGCATCTAATGCATCTGAAAATGTTAAAAAAGATAAAATAGTTACAAGACAATTTCGAACCTGTCGAGGCAGAAACAAAAATCAATGTCAGTTCTGTCTACTTTCGAGGCAAAGTTGGATGTATGTTATCATATGAAATCAGTACGAAAAATTACCAATATTTTATTCGTGCCTATCGTGGGGGGGGGGGGTTGCAATAGTCACCGCGCTTAGAATCGCGTGTTGATGACTGCAGTGACTGTTATAATACTCAGTTGATGCCGCTGCCCGTCCTCTGGAATTTTCGTTCAGTCGCCTCTTACGATCTCATCAAAAAGAATGGGAGTGATGCTAAATTCTAATGCCTGACACCAACAGCTTCTGGATACCACACAGCTCAAAATCTATAAGCTGTAGTGGCAAGAGATATAGACCATATTGCAAGAAGAACAGATAATCGCTGGGAAGAAAGGTTCTCGAATGGAAACCATGTCTCACAAGGAGCACAGGTCATCCTCTAACCAGGTGGACTGACGATTTTAAGAAGACAGTGCGAAGCCAGCGGAATCAGAAGGCGTAGGATCTGATGGAGTGGAAGCCATTAGGGGAGGCCTGGATGGAAGGAGGATGGAGATGGAATCATATTAAAAAGGATAAAAAGTAGACGTGTAGTTTAGCAGTAACAAGTATGTACTTTAAGGCATTTCTTCTTTTTGTAATAATAACAAATAAAAAGTTTTTAATTTTGTGTACATTAGAAAATCTAGTTAAGGAAACGATCCATCTGTCAAATGAGTTACCTTTTGCACGCATCCTGACTGATGGTCGGCTTGCTCATAAATATATTATGCAAAAATGTGATAAAATATTAAACGATTTATGTGATCCGCACAAGGGGCGTCTAAATTTGCATAATCACCGTTCGCACAAGTCCCATTGGTATAAAATGCGTAATATCACAACATTGTGAAAACAACAGCTGAGCGGCGGCCGTTAAGTCTTTTGTTATCGTCTCGTAAAATACTTTAATAAAGCGTAACCGAAAAAATCGTGTTATATGTATACTCTCTGTTTACTGGATTATTATCTGCTGAGTAATACAGCCATGTTAAACAAGAGCCCAGGAAAACTTAAGGGACGCCAGGATTTTCGTGTGCGGATTAATTTTATTTTTCTTATGAATCTGCCAATAGTGGGAACTCAACCTTTAACTTTTTTTTTTATTTTATGTCACTAGGTCGGCAAACAAGCGTACGGCTCACCTGATGGTAAGCGATTACCGTAGCTTATAGACGCCTGCAACACCAGAAGCATCGCAAGCGCGTTGCCGACCCAATCCCCAATCCCCCCAGGAGCTCTGGTCACCTTACTCACCAACAGGAACACAATACTGCTTGAAAACAGTATTATTTAGCTGTGATCTTCTGTAAGGTCGAGGTACTACCCCAGTCGGGCTGCTCCATATTTTGAGCAGGAAATTCCTGCTGTGCCCTACCTCAGTTAAAAACTGTCAGAGGTCACAAAAATATTTTGTATAAATAATGCTTTATTGGTTTACTCTACATTTCAAAGACAGCACCCACTCTACTGAATTTGAAGCTGTAGACAAAAGAAGGAAATGATTGGGGCTGATTATTTTTGTGTATTGATTGCCATCTTTCGCTTCATGGCTAAATTGAATTATCTTAATCTTTAATTAAACTGAACCTTTTCTATGTCCTTAAATATTACGTTTCTAATTTCGATAATGGTGTAACGTTAACTTTTATTTTTATTTATTTACTAGCTGTACCCACGCGTCGCTACGCTTTTTTTTTGGTCGTACCAAACTCAGAAACCTTTGTGGGCTCTTGCGCAACATTTTGCTGAAGATTATGATCATGACTAATAATATAAATAAAAATAACGTCAGTAAATAAGAGGAATTGATTAAGTCGTGGATTAAGCTCTGACCCTTTTCTATCGTCGAGAAAGCGGCCTACGGCCATGAGTGGTGAGTACTGACTTAATCATCAAAAACCAATTTTAAAATTATTGAAAAAACAAAAGAAGTAGGGTAAGTCGCACATGTAATATCCACTTCGTATTATTTATTAGAATTGGTTCTCTTCATGATAAACCACCCGCCATTACTATCGATCACTGTAATAAACACATTTGTACATCTTCATTTTGCAGGGTTTGTGGTGATCGAATGAATTTATTATGACGGATAAAATAAACGGCGCGACAGTAGATAAGTTTGCACGAGGATGATGATGAAAAATAATCGTTTTCTTTTTTATTGTATACATACGTGACGTTATTTTTAAGCAAAATTAATTAAGTGATCAACTGACGTCATTGCTGAATTATAAAAGCTATAAACATAAAATTTGACCGGTATTTTTCTTACTACGTAACCATCCCACTGCTGGGTAAAGTTCTCTTCTCCCTGTAGGAGCTTAATCCAACACGCTGCTCCATTTCGAGTTAACAATTTCCCTTCCATAAGTAATAGCTGTTGTATCTCTATGATAACAAACACGAACGATAAGTTGAGGAAACCCATAGGGACCCAAACGGGAAATAAATACAAATATCGACCCACAGCCAAAACCTTCGACTCACAACCGCCACCGTTAAGGCGAACATTGCTTCACTGCAACAGAACGGATGTCAGCGGTTGCAACGTATACCTCTGATAAACAAATTAAGTTTAGAAATATGTACTATATAGTGAAATATGAAAGGCGATCTGGTATTTTTTATAATACTTGTTTATAACTCTCATAGAGTTCATTACTTTTATACTTAGACATAAGTAAATAAACGGATAGTGACAGAAAATTCGTATATATTTTTTTATTTTACTTAAATAAAATAAAATAAAAAATAAAAATAAAATAACGTCTAATTATAACTAAAATATTAACAAGATTCAACTTTTTTGATTATACCAATCTCACGAAGATTAAATGAAGACAAATATTTGTTCTCGTAATTTTTCATTCTTCTCGTGTATACCAGAACTCTTATTCTCGTAAGTTCTCCCATTTTCATACCCATTACAGCCATATAATTTTTATTTTAATAAATAGTAAGAAGACATTACACTATGGGGAGTGGATTGAAGCATGAAAGATTGTATTAATGATATTGTTTTGGGCTTTTAGAAAAACAAATTTTGGTAGTTTTTAAAAAGTCATTAACGTTAATAAATACTGCAAGATATCAAACAATTTTGTCTTAAACATTGCATTATTTATATCATCATTAGTTATAAATCTTGATTAACATACAGTATACGTTTCTTTTTCATAAAAAGCTAGCTTTTGAAAGGGTACATTTAACTTTTGTAGATATCTTGTTGTTCGTGATATCGTATCTGCATTAATTATGAAGAGGTACAAATGCTTTTTTACAAATACACATACTTCAAATATGTACAGTGATTTTTTATGTTTAAGCTTGCCTGTCTTATCAACAAATATCCATATTAATAAACTCAGCTTTTAAAACAAGCGCATTTATGATGATTTTAAATTGAATAAAATAAATTGACACAAATGCAGAGCGAGTGTATTAATAATAATTAATATTGTTAAGCTCAGGTGCGAAGTTAATTATTTTACATAAATTTGCTTTATAATATTCTATTTTTACTGCACTATTTACGATAGTCTACCGCAACGTTAAAACTCCCTATCGTCATTTACACAACTGACACTAGCTAATTATTAAAGATTGATGGAGACGCATAAAAGCTTTTACACTGCTATTTCAGGTAAAAAGCATAAAATTATGTTTGATTGTTATATAATAAAGACCGATTACAAGAAAAAGAACGGACTACATACAACTATTTCTACGTGTATATATAAAGAGAAATAATGCTCAAAAAGTATTAAACAAATGAATTACTATGTACTTTGAGACAAACATATATTTTTACTACTTTTGTTATTTCCAGTATAGATAGTACTATAATAGAAGATACACAAATCAGTTGAGCGCGGGAAATGTTAGCAGTTCCAAGGGGAAAATATATTTGAAATAAATGTGAATAAATAGGACTTACGAGATTAAAAGCGGGCTTGTTGATATATGGTAGACTTCGTCGCGTCCTTTGGGACACGGTCAGAAGTAGCCAGTCGGCAAATAAAAGTAAATTATAACGTGAACGAAATTTAAAGAGTTTCATGTTACAATGAAAATTTACGTTCTCGCAAATTAACGACACGTGCACTAATTAAAATTTTAAATTCATAAAACGTCGTATTAAAGTGTTACAAATGAAATGAAAACAAAACACGTAGCAAGTGTCTACACTACGTCCTCGACGCGTTGATTGACGAGTAGTAAATGTTTGTATTACATTATATTATGTCAGACGTTATGTTGAAACAAAAGATGTTGCAAAAAAAAGTACTCATCCGAGCGACAACGGCACATTAATTAGGTCAAGCAGGGTTTGTACCCTGCGAGCTATTCCGCAGGCCGCCTGCGCGTCCTCTTAATGAACTCTGATGAAACAAGTTTTTAGCACCATTGTGCCGCCGTAGGCGTGAAAGAGCCTTTAATTACTATTGCCTGATTCAAATCGTTACTCCCTAAAATATACTTGTCTTTAGAGCTAGGCTAGACTGTAGTACATGGCACTGTACGGTGCCCCCGTGTTCGCCGACGCTCTCGCGTCTCGCGACAACAAGGCCCTCCTGCGGAGACCCCAGAGGGCCATAGCGGTGAGAGCGATACGGGGATACCGTACGGTGTCGTGGACGGCGGCCACGCTCCTCGCGGGCGATCCGCCCTGGGAACTCCAGGCGGAGATGCTCGCGAGAGTGTACGCGGCAAAGTCGAGCCTCAGAGCTGGAGAAGGGCAGGTCCGTAGTACGGACCGAGCGATGGACATCAGGGCTCAAGCTCAGAGGGCCCTGATGATCAAGTGGGAGGAGAGCCTGGGGTCTCCGGCGGCGGGCACGGTGACGGTGGACGCGATACGTCCACATTTAAGTCGCTGGGTCCAAAGGCGGCACGGGGTGCTGACCTTCCGCCTGACGCAGGTGCTTACCGGGCATGGTTGCTTTGGTAAGTACCTGCACCAGATCGCGAGGAGGGAAGCCACCCCTGCCTGTCACGAGTGTGGTGCTCCGATTGACACGGCGCGCCACACGCTAGAAGAGTGCGCCGCCTGGGACCCTCAGCGGAGGGCCCTCGTGGCGGTCATCGGCGGAGACCTCGCGCTGTCGAGCGTGGTCCGCTCCATGCTCGGCAGCGCGAGGTCCTGGTCGGCCGTGGCCTCCTTCTGCGAAGAAGTTATTTCGCTGAAGGAGGCTGCGGAGCGTGAGCGCGAAGCCGACGCTCACGCCGACGCGCTACGAAGGAGGCGACCGGCGGGACGGAGGAGGCGTCGCTACGCGCTCCTCCACCCTCCGCATCGTGCTTGACGCGGGGGCGCAGCCGGCGCCCCTCTCCTCCTCGCAAGTCGCGGGGGGGAGGGGGGCGCGCGGGGCGGCCTCGTGGCGGGCGCGGTTGCGGGGGGGGAGGCGTCGCTGGGTCGCTCCCCCTCCCTCCGCATCGTGCTTGGCGCGGGGGCGCTCCGCGCGCCCCTCTCCTTCCCGCAAGTCGCGGGTGGGAGGGGGGCGCGCGGGGTGCTTCCGCGGCGGGTGTGGTGCGGGGGGGGGGGGGCGTGGCGGCGCGATCCTCCGTCCTCTGCATCGGGCTCGGCGCGGGGGCGCTCCGCGTGCCCCTCTTCTCCCTGCGGCGATGAGGGAGCGCTCTCGGTGCCCGGGAGCGCTCTACAATCGGAGGCGGCCTGCCCTGCACCCGCAGGCAGGCCCACCGTCCGGGGCGTCATGGCGAATACTTTAAGTGGTCCCGTGGCGCCCCACCAGGACGACGAGGGCACCGCTGGTTTTTACTGAGTAGTCCGGCATTGCACTCCCCGCCGGGAGTCTCAGACTTCCGTCGCCTTCGGGCGACGGGGGTGCGTAAATGCATTTTCCAGCGTAAAAAAAAAAAAAAAAAAAAAAAAAAAAAAAAAAAAAAAAAAAAAAAAAAAAAAAGGCTAGACTGTAGTAATATATCAGCCGCGTAGTTCTTGTGCAAATTTTTATGCATAAAATGCACAGTGCATGAATAAATAACACAAAACATAATAACTTACCTATTTTTGACTTAGTTTTGTATTTAAAATAAATAGCTTTAAATCATTTTAAAACAAAATAGGTATGTTTAAAAAAATATTTTTTTTTATTAAATTATGATTCAATACACGAACATTACGGCTTGACAACATATTTGTATTATTTACAATTAATACTCTGAAATAGCATTTTAATAGAGTTAAGTAAACAAATTTATAATTGCTATCTTGTACTCTTGTATTTCTCTCGTGCTATTCTTAGCATTCAACTCAATAATGTACCTTACTAATATGCCTTGGTAATGATAGTGGAATAATGTACCTTAGCATTAAGCCGAATGTGTACCTACTCATTATGTCGACGACACTGATATCCGGTAAAACTCGAATGAGTTTATGTGGTATTATTATACTGATCGTTGTAATTTATATTGTTTGTATATAACTTATTTAATTTATAAAAAAATATATATATTATTTAATAAATTATAATTGTATGTAAGTATTTTGATTCAATTTCTTGCGTTTCCTTCGCTAATTGTTTTGTGTACTGTTGTGTTGGATTATGTGGACCTTGTGTGAAATAAACGTTTTATTATTACAAATAGATAAATAAAAAAAATACCACTTCTTTAGTCATCGTTTTGAGGTACATGTAACTATAATTATAAATGAGTATGACAGTATTATAATAAATTAGTAAGAGTAAGTTATAACGCCAACAACAAAGGAAAAGCTTAGGGCATCTGTTACTATAATTCTATACTGTCAGTACTTGTACATGTAATTCAATCAATTTGTACTCTAAAGGGTCGCTAGTGGGAAACGATAACAACATAACCGGGACCATCGCCACCGAAGAACCTCAGCCAGATCCTCTAAAACGCAACGGCTCGTATAATTTTTGCATATTATAATTTGTAATAATATTATTAAGATATGATCATAAATAACGATATTTTAAGTTTTATTTTGTTAGAGTCCTACCTTTTTTGATACTGAATTATAATAACTTCGATCCTGTTTTAACCGCCTTAAAAAAAGGAGGAGGTTAGTTAATTCGACCGTATATATACATATATTATATATGTATGTTCGGGGATAACTTCGTCGTTTATGAACCGATTTTGATAATTCTTTTTTTTTTTTGGAAAAGAGATATCCCAAGTGTGGTACCATAATAAGGAAACCAGGATCTGATGATGGAATCTCAAAGAAATCCAGGGAAACCCTCGAAAATCGTAGTGACGACTAGTGCGTTTGTTAATTTTTTTTTGTCTTTTCGTTTGCGAGCAAACACAATTATTTTCTTTTCATTACTTCTGCAGTAACCTGGGAGAGATTTATCAAAAACCAACAATTTAATAAAAAATAAAGTTTTGGAATGTAAAAAGTGAGTTTTGCAAAGACCGCTGTAAATTGCCAATTTTCAACTCGCATTTAAGAAATTTAATTTCTGTCAACAAACCATTTACTTAAATTTAATAGGTTTCGAGTTTTCGGTATAAAACCGAAAAAAAAGGTTTTTTTTTTTGCTTTTTTGCAATTTTTTTCAATGTTGTGTCACAATATTTTGTCCACAAATCTGAGATTCAGATTCAGCACCCTAAAAAACACATAGACTGAAATAAATCTGAACTATCCCAAAACTTTCCTAGAAAAAACACAATTTAACTGAACTAATGTATAAACTCAAATCATTTCTACCCTGAAATTATATTAGTTATTAGTTTTGTAATGAATGAAGACTTGTAAACATATCACATTCTTGCTTTACTATCTTACCTCTATAAAATAATTATGTATCTTCGTTGTTTTACTAATTTTTTTTTTATAAAAATCCATGGGCTCTAAATGACCAGTCCTTTTGTTGAACATCATGCATTATATTACCACGGGCGATTTATTAAGAGGAAAGGGTACCGGGTCTGTCTCCATACAAACGTAGTCGACTGTTTTCTCCCTGGATAATGACACTAGATCAAATATTTTTGTGACATAGAACTCTTTGCTGCCATGACCATGCCCCTATGTTTTGATTTTTTTCATATTCTTATTATCATAGGAATTAGGAGACTTCAAAAACTCGAAATATTGCATAATTTTTTGTACATTTTCAGACACTCATTAAAAAAAATATATGCATATTTTCAAAAAAATGAAAACATAGGGGCATAGCCGAAGTCTTCTTTTATTTTCTAAAAAAAAAATTTTTAAAAAATTGCCATGTTTTGAGGAGAAAACAGTCGACTACGAAACACTGTTTTGGTCAAAAATTATATACCTAAAACGGTCTGAGCTGCAGTTGTCCCTTTCTTGCTTTTTGGGGGATAGGTCTGGGGGAGGGAAGGGTCAAAGCAATACGTATATACGCCAGCGAAGTGATGCCTCATAGTCGACAATTATATCGATACACTAGTGATGTTATTTTTAGTCGATATTTTCTAAAATTCGTATTAACAAAATTAAATAATTTCTCTTTTCATAACTACAATAAAACCGTATTTGTATATGCGGTTTTTATTGTAACACTGTGCAAACCTGGGCTAACGAAGGGTTTCGCTAAGAAATAACAATGATAATTATGGTAAATAACTGTGTTGTTTGTTTTTGGTACCAAAAGGGCTCAATACAAGGATTTCAAAAAAGTATATTATGATTATTATTACCGTAATACTAATAAAAAATACAATAAGAAAGTTTAAAAAATTAGGACTGCTCTTTCCCATGCCTATGCCAAGCAAGCTGCGAGCCGCGCTTCTTCCTCGCCTCCTAGGCGAAAAACAACTTCGGGGTTTACTCTTTCCAATATATTTTTTTATCAATTTCGGAATACTTTGTAAAAAGCTATGCATGGTCAAACATAAATAAATATAGATACGTAGCGACTTTAGAACCTCCTCTGTTTTTTTCATCGGTAAAAAATTGCTTAGTTGTTTTCTTGACATTACTGAGGAGCAGATTATTAAATTTGGTCGAATCTATGTACCTATGCGATTCGTATTTGGACTTCGCAAATAGAATCATATTTCTGAATTGCGTAAAAAACTCAAGTGGCCCCACCCCACTAGCGTGGCATTCCTTGGAACCCTGGGAACCTTGGGACCCTGTATCAAAATTAGTGGGGGGGGGGGCAGGCAAATGATGGGTAAAGATTTCTCACAAAAAATGCTTGCATTGAATTAAAATAAATGTTTATTGATTATAAGTTATAACTTCCTCCTAGAATAGACAATAGTGAGTGTAGTCTGCTGTAGCTGTTCCTGTTCCATCGAAATCCTTAGGTAATTTTTTATCAGTTTTAGTTTTGAAAAACATCAAGTTAATACCTCCGGAATATTGGATGCAAGGCTATTGAATTTTATCAGTAATAATTCCATGAGTTCTTTAATGGAATGAATGTTTTGAATTTCGGATTTTAAGCTAATTTAAAGAGCTTGTAGTTCCAAGCTGGAGAGTTATTAGCCTTGACCTGCAGCAATAGATGCGGGGGATCGTTCGCTTCAGCCTGTGAGGCCAATACTATTAGTGAATTCCTATGAATCTTCCGCATCTATATGGGGGATTCACAGGCGCATAACCTGAAGAAGAGATTCAACGCTGCCTCCAGGTCTTACAGGTAGTAAATCGCTAGGGCAAAGTTCAAACACAGCAGAATTGGCGAGAGACTATTGGGCTTTCCAAATGGAACCCATGCCTTTTGTTTCTTACAAAAGCTGTCGAAGGTAACTTTTTTTAGTCTACACTTCCATCATTGCGCGAACCTGAAGGCTCTCTGGCATATTATGCGAAAAAGTAAGCGAAATTCTTTGCACTCTTTTTGCGTCGAATTCAACTCTTGACGATGAGGGAAAAGCACCACCGAGCATTCCACGGTGCGAACACGCGATGCGTAATGTGCACTATGGGCAGTGTCGTTTGTCGTGTTCTGCATTATTTCGATGTCAAGAAGTCTAGTGGTGCTAATTGTATCCACCAGTGGTTTGCAACCAATGTGCGAGCTTCGTGCGCAATGTTTCCGCGTACATTCAAAGTGTGGAATGATCTTGCTAAAATTTGGGGGTTTTAAAGCGTCTAGTGTCTACATCTTTTCTCTAAAGGCCATGGGCGACGGTAGCCGTTATAAATCAGATGGCTTCGTCTGCTTGTGTGCCCCATTCTTATATAAAAAAGATTAATTCATTGTTCATAATGATTAACTGAATCCCGAAATAAACGATACAGAATGTTATCAACAATTGGGCGCACGCTTGACTCGGATAAAAGGGGACTGCTTTTCAGACTTCAGTCATTTCTGAAGTTAAAACTCTATAGGTATGTATGACAGTTTTTTTATTCTTTTTTCCAGGAAGCACAAGATTAAGTGACATTGTGGATAGCATTTTACTAATTTTTGCTTACACACCTTAGGGGCCCTGTAAATAGGGGGCCCCGTATCATTGATACGGCTGATACGGCAATAGTTACGCCCTGAGTGGCACCCAATTCCCTACTTCAGGAATACGTATATTCTCAACTTACTTTACTCTATTCTTTTTAATCCTGTTGTACCTGCTTATCTAAAACGACGATTTAAGTTTCTTAGTGATTCCAATGAACGCAGTTTTCGTTCTGAGGAAAGCTTACTTCTTGAATTTCCCTCTCACTCCTCTTTCGTTTATACTAAATCTTTCACTGTTCAAGCTTGTCGACTTAGGAATTCTATAGACGTGTAAAATCGGTTTCTATTTTTAACCCACTTCCAAAAAAGGAGGAAGCTCTCAATTTAACTGTATTTTTTATGTATGTTACTTCAGAAATTTTGACTGAGTGGACCGATTTCTACAAAATTTTTTTTAATCGAAAGGTGGTGTGTGTCATTTGGTCTCACTTGAGTTTATTTGAGATCTAACAACAACTTTTCGAGTAATATAAATAATACGTTTTTACTTGACTATTTTCGTCGACCTACGTTGTATTATACCGCATAACTTTTTACTAGGTGTACCGATTTTGATGGTTTTTAATTTAATCGAAAGCTGATGTTTATCGTGTAGTCATATTTCAATTTCATCGAGATCTGATAACAAATTTTTGAGTAATCTTTTGTTGTATTACATGTCGATGTAATTGAAGTCGGCTTTTTTTCCTTTGCGTACAAGTCGAACTCGGTCCACCCAGTCTAAAGTTCTGAAGTAACATATATACAAAAAAAAAAGAAAAATACAGTCGAATTAAGAACCTCCTCCTTTTTTGGAAGTCGGTTAAAAATCAATCTGATACGTATTATTATTTTCTGTTGGTGTTCAATAAAGTGTATTGTTATGTTATGTCATGTTAATCAACCACTCTTTAAAAAAATTCAATCGATTACGTAATTTGCCTAACTAAAAAAACATAAATAAAATAATAATTGAAAAAGTCGCCTTCATGATTTTTATAAGTGTACAGTACATAATGTTTGAAATTGGTGTAATTTATTTAGCTATCTTTGTGTAATTATTGAATTTTTATCTTGTTCCAGCTTTTTCAATTGACTTTCTAATAGTTGTTCTTCACGCAGGCGGCTTTTCTTGTTTTTTTTTTTATTTATAATATTATTTTTAACCATTGTTATATCGCCGCAATTATATGTTAATTAATATATATAACCTATACCCATGTATTAATAACTGCGACAAACATGAGACATTACAAATTATATAGGTACTAAGACAAACGTTTTATACTATGTATGTACTACATTACATAATATATATATTATTCTTACACTTATACTATATACTACATGTATACACTATAATTATGTATGTATCTCAATACCCATTCTTACACACACCTCAACCGTGTAATTACATACCTAATTCATAAATAAAGTACCTAAGTATTTCGATAATTACCCACAAAAATATAGTAATGTATCAAGTCACAAAGAGTATCCAAGTCAAAATAATAAAACATAATAATAAGTAGTTTACGAAATCCAATAATAGTAAAGCCGAATCACAGCAATACGATGCAGAACAAATTCAATAAAACAAGCCAAATTCAGAAAAATAGCACTATGCGCTAAATGTACTCGTAGTCAATAAGAAACGAAAGATGCGAATACTCAAATATCGTCAACAATTAATAGCTGAATAGCCGGCGCACGCACACTAAGAACGCGACAGTCACACGTAGAAAAAACGGAGCGGAGATGGTGCGGGGCGCGGTAGCGGCATGCAGCGCGACAGAAACATTTTATTCAAATACCTATTTTTGAAAAGTCTCTTCGGTACCCTTTCCTCTTAACTACAAATCGACAGTCCTGTAACTAGTAACGCCTAGTAAAGCTAGGACGTGATCCGACGCTGATGGATTTTTTTATTTATTTTATGTATACATACACTCGCACCCATACATGCACACAGACACACACACTCTTACATTACATTACATACTTCCTCATTTACATTTATATAATTAATTTATCTATTTTCACATATTATTTATTGCCTTTGCTACAGGTTAGTGTGCTTTCTACGAATATGTACGTTCACTTGTGTCACTTTTTCATAGATCTGAACCCCACGCCTGCCCTTAGCATTTTGAGCAAAGCCCTTGCCAGCGACACGTCGTGCTTTTTCTTAGTTCTTGTTAGGTTGTGCACCCACCGCTTGGCTAATGAACCTGTCGAATGTGTCGTCACCATCGTCAATGTAGTAGACACGGGTGTTAGTGTGTCTTGTTCTTTTACTATTACTTATCTAAATACTATAATTTTTTTTTCTTAAAATATCTACCATTTTAATGGGAAATCAAGAATAGATCGCTTGAACAGTTTTTATAACATTACTACTTCAACATCGTTAGCGCTCCCGACGTAGTTTCTAAGAATAAGCTGAAGATGTTTTAAATCTAAAGTGAGTTCATTCTTAATGATTCCAAGAACATTTGTTGAAATAAAAACTTTTTGTTATAGTTTTTTATTTGCGTCTTATTTTACTTACTAACGTTCGTGATAAGGTTGTGATTAGAATGTTTTGTTACTATTACGAAAATTTAACGTATATTGAATTATAGGATGAATTTTTTCGTAAGAAGAAATTATGACTGAATCTTTCTTACCACAAAATGTTTCTCCTATGTCGGAGGTCCGAAAACACACACGTTACACCAGTACAAAAGTCCAGACGACGACAAACATCTATATGGCCTATAAATATTTGCAAAATGTCGTTATACTATTTAACATCAAAACCGCTTTAATGCTTATAATAAGTAAATCGAAGAATCGAGTACGTTAAGCTTTAATGAAGATTGATGATCTCTCGGCATAGCGTAGGCATTTACAGTTTCTTATGCTTAAATTCAGAATGTGTTATTAAGTAGGATAATCGTTCTCAGCAAATTACTTTATGATTTGATTAAAAACATCTTATCTTGTTTTTATAATATGTGTGTAACAGTATACAGACACAGATACTTCGACGTATGGATATTGTATAAAAATATAATAATTGAACATAATTTTGTTTCTTATCTATAATCTATCTATCTATAATATATATAAACGCGAAAGGTCACTCATCACGAAATCTCCAACACTATAACACTTACAAACTTGAAATTTGGCAGGTAGGCTTTTTATAGGAAGTAGACATCCGCTAAGAACGGATTTTACGAAACTCAACCCCTAAGGGGGTAAAATGGGAGTTGGAAGTTTGTATGAGAGTCCCATGCTATTGACGTAAGAGACTTGAAATTTAAAATGTATGCTCTATAGATGGTAACAAGGTGTTCAAATAATGTATCTTTAGAAATCAACTCCCTTTCAGGGTTAAAACGGGGGATGTTACGTTGACTCACTAATCACGAAATCTCCGAAACTATAATGCTTACAAACATGAAATTTGACAGATAGGCTCCTTATAGGGCGTAAACATTTGCTAAGAACGGGTTTTATGAAATTCGACCCCTAAAGGGGTAAAACGGGGGTTGAAAGTTTGTATGAAAGTCCTGTGTTTTTGAAGTAAGAGACTTGAAATTTAAAATGTTCGGTCTTTAGATGGTGAGAAAGTGTTCAAATAATGTATCTTTAGAAAGCAACACCCTTTTGGGGTTAAAATGGGGGATGGTAGGTTGACTCACTCATCACGAAACCTCCGAAACTATAACAGCTACAAAGTTGTAATTTAGCAGGTAGGTTCCTTATAGGACGTGGACATCCGCTAAGAACTGATTTTACGAAAATCGACCCCTAAGGGGATAAAACGGGGGTCGGAAGTTTGTATGAAAGTCCTATGTTTTTGAAGTAAGAGACTTGAAATTTAAAATGTTCGCTCTTTAGATGGTGACAAGGTGTACAAATAATGTATCTTTAGAAATCAACTCCTTTTGAGGTTAAAGCGGGGGTGGTAGGTTGACTTCCTCATCACGAAATCTCCGAAACTATAACAGCTACAAACTTGAAATTTGGCAGGTAGGATCCTTATAAGACATTCGCTAAGAACGGATTTTACGAAACTCGACCCCTAGGGGGATAAAACGGGGGTTGGAAGTTTGTATGAAAGTCCTATATTTTTGAAGTAAGAGACTTGAAGTTTAAAATGTATGCTCTATAGATGGTGAGAAGGTGTCCAAATAATATATCTTTATAAATCAACACCCTTTTGGGGTTAAAACGAGGTTAGGTAGGTGGACTCACTCATCACAAAATCTTTGAAACTATAATAGCTACAAACTTGAAATTTGGCAGGTAGGTAGGGCGTAGATATCTGCTAAGAACGGATTCTACGAAACTCGACCCCTAAGCGGATAAAACGGGGGTTGGAAGTTTATATGAAAGTCCTATGTTTTTGAAGTAAGAGACTTGAAATTTAAAATGTGTGATCTATAGATGGTGAGGAGGTGTCCAAATAATGCATCGTAATCTAGAAATATAAAAGGGAAAGGTCACTAACTCACTCATCACGAGAACTCAAAAACCGCTGGATGGTCTATCCATCCAGGTTGGACAAAGATAAAATTTGGCAGGGAGGTAGATTATAATTAGCAGACGTCCGCTAAGAACGGATTTTACGATATTTGACCGCTAAGGAGGTTTAATTGGGGTTGATAGTTTGTATGAAAATTAAAAATGTGGTGTATAGAGAGGTTTTATAAAATTAACTATTAAATTATACTAAATTGTGCCTTTTAAAAAGTTACTCAGTTTGATAAGCATTTTAAGTTACTGAAATAAAAAAAAAAATTGCGTTAAACATCTTAATAGTAATGCATATCTTCATAACTACCCGGACGTAGTCACGAGCAACAGTTAGTGTATTATAAAACAAAGTCCCCAAAAGCGTATGTGATCGATTCCCTCAAAACCTACTGAACGGATTTTCATGCGGTTTCACCAATGGAGAGAGGGTTTCAAGAGGAAGGTTTACGGAACGGCTAAGCCGATTTTGATAAGAATTTCATAGGAAGTTTACCGGGAAAACTTTGTGACGAACTGATTTAAACGCGGGCGAAGCCGCGGGTACAGCTAGTAAATCTATATTAATATTATAAAGAGGTAAAGTTTCTAACTTTGTTTGTTTGTTGTCGAAGTCGTTGTTAAAGCTATACTATTCAAGAGTGACATAGGCTATATTTTACTGTAATTGTACAAAAAATTCAACGAAAAATCTTATATATAAAATTCTCGTGTCACAATGTTAGTTACAATACTCCTTCAAAACGGCTGAGTTGATTTTTATAAAAAAATTTTGTGCATATCGAGTAGGTCGGAGAATCGGCCAACATCTATTTTTTATACAGCTAAGTTAAGGGGGGGCGGATTAAGAGGGGTTAGTAACATATATGGCAAAACAACGTTTGCGGGGTCAGCTAGTATGTCATAAATGTAATGTAATATATATAAAGATATACTACGGTAGTAAAGAATAAAGTCACCCCCTCTCTTCCCGTGGATATCGTAAGAGGTGACTAAGGGATAACACAGTTTCACTACACCTTGGAAGTTATAAAGCCGACCAATGGCGGGATAGCCATCCAACAGCTGAAGCCGGGCCGAAGACGGGTAGCAGCGTCTTCGGTGCCACAAAGCCAGCTTTGCGGTCACCAACCCGCCTGCCCAGCGTGGTGACTATGGGCAACACAATGAGTTCACGCCATTTTGGCGCGAACTTGTGGAGGCCTATGTCCAACAGTTGACTGCAATAGGCTGAAATGATGATGATGATTAAACCTAAGTCTCGCCTTGTCAAAAATCATAACGAGACAAACCAATCGGGAGGACTCATTTAGGTCGCCCAGCATGCAGCCTATCTTTTTCCTTGGCCGATTAATTCGTGTGACCGCATTGTTGGTTTTTAGCTACATCTGTTGGATTTGTCTAATATTTTTATCCCTTACAATACTTTCAAAGGCCTTTTTTTTTTAAAAAATCTGTTAATATGATAACAAGTAAATGCTTTCTGCTGGAATGTCATACACTGAGACGATAAATTAGAACAATTTATTTATTTTCCTCAGTAAGAAAGTTACTGTATATAATAATAGCTACATATTATTCGTTTCACGTTTATAATTACGTTTACGCTACCTTTTTTCTTGCTAAGAATGGATGTGAATTATTTAAAACAAATATTATATGTAATGAAGCTACGTGTTTAAAGCGAGCATTTAATTCAGCGTATAAGTGTCTGTTACGTGTGTACAAGTGTCAGTTACTGGTATATCCTACCTTTGTACTGTCACTTAACTATTCCAGGGCTTATGTATGTGTTCAAAGAAACAAGCGCATGTTACAACTAACATAAATGCTTTGATAAACAACTCTTAAAAAATAAATTCACTTGTTTCGTTAGCATAAATGGTCGAGAATTAATAATAATAATAAGATTTATTTATTTTCTCACCACAATATTGCTACAGGACATTAGATAGGTGCATAATAACATGAGCACTAATATTGTGGGAGACTGGTGCCTAAGATAGGCTCGAGGCCTGTGTTTCAGGACACCAGGTCTCCACCCCTTAAAAAAGTACATTTCAATTATCATCCATCATACGGGCATTAACAATTTTGTTGTAAACAATATTATATGAGATAGTTACTTTGTATATCTAAGGTTAGTATATTTTATGTTATTCGTGGTATGATATGGGTTAGGTAGTGTGTGTGTGTGTGTGTGTGTGTGTGTGTGTGTGTGTGTGTGTGTGTGTGTTGTGTGGGCGTGGGTGCTAGTATGTTAGAAGTACTCTAAGTAAGGGCAGTAAGAATCGCTTCCGTGTCATCATAGTTCAATTTCTGTAACCAGTCAGTTAATTTCCGTTTACACAAATTAATTTTAATTACAATCATTAATTAACAATATATGAAACAATATAAATGTTTATACAGAATTTAAAATTATATCGAATATACATAACGTGTAATAAGTTCATTGTTTTGATTAATGGTGTTAAAAAATACATTATTTAAATAATAATATTATTAAATTTAATCGTTGCTATTTCTGATTTTATCTTGATCTATTTCTGTTATTTTATTAACACTTCCGATAAACATGACTTCAAAATCCTGCTTTCACAGAAAATTCAGAAAATTTAAATATATTAAATCTTCAGAAATTTATCGTACTTTATCTATGATAATATTTAGTTATAACTTGGTCTCTTATGAAATATTTCAGTATAATTAAATTATCAGCGTATATATGAAGTTGAATTTTGTCTTTAGTTATTGAGTAATTGACTTGAAATTAGCAACTGCTAGTAAAATAAAATGGTTAAATTTTGATTATCTATCATTTTCCTTTTGATTCGCTGATCCTCTGTATTTATGTTTATATTTAAAAATCGTTAAAGATATATTTTATTAAATAGCCCGTCATCGCAGATTGATCGGTGATCCTGCTTTCTATTCTCGGTGTTGTAAATTTGATTCGCGCTCCAAATGTAGTTACATATTTTTATTTATCCGTGTATTATTTGTATATATAATTATTTGAAAATGACAGAATTTATCCAGTCTCTTATTAGCATCACCACAAATATCTCAAACAAAAAATAATAAACTCAAGTGACAACAACACTTTTAATGACTTTATTGTGAGAGCACTGATGCGAAAACTTTACAAAATTATTGTAGCAGGCTTTCTCTAGTTTTGTATTTAATATTTAAAACGCTGTTCTTTACGATATCTACATAATAACTTTTGTTATTTTAAAATTGTTCTTTACTTGAGCTTCTTACAAAAATAAAATAAAAAATATAATATCTGAATGTTGTACTTAAAGTTACTAAGAAAAACTTTATTGCTACAAATTTTTCGTTTATCGGGTAAATTATCCGTTTCCGATATTTAATACCTAAGTTGGATAAGTGTAAGAATTTGAAGTTTCAACATTAATAGGAAACGAAATATTTTACTGTAAAAAATATTATAGCATTATTGAAATCATTATTTCACGCCGCAATCATTATTGACGCCGCGTTGGCGCAACGGTCATAGGTGCCTGCCGGCACAGGTGTTTGCCGTGGTCTGGGTGTATGTGCAGTCTTTGTGGATCTCCCCGCCGTGCCTCGGAGAGCACGTTAAGCCGTCGGTCCCGCTTGTTATCATCTACGCCTGATAGCGATCGTTACTCATAGTAGGGAATCTATCCGCCAACCCGCATTGGAGCAACGTGGTGGATTAAGCTCTGATCCATCCCCTACATGGGGAAAGAGGCCTATGCCCAGTAGTGGGATATTACAGGCTGAAGCGAAATCATTATTTATTACGAAACTTAAGCTCGTGTAGGCACTTTATAATGAGCATGGAAAAAAGTTATATTTTATTCGACACTCATTATACAAATTTTAACCATAATAGTAAAACGGAAACGTTGTTTAAAATTTTCTTGCGGTAGGTGCCCAAAAACACGTGAGTTGCATTTTAACAGATTTGCAAACAAGTCATATTATAAACGAAAAAATGTATAATGATGGTGTAAATATGAATACTTGAGTTTGACTTGAGTTTTTTATTTGGAAAGATAATTCCTATACAACAATATTTTTTTCCTTTTTAACAGAAATAATCTTTCACTACTCATTCCACATTTGTCTTGTCTCTAATTACATCTTACCCTCTCCAGTCCATATTTTTTCTCTCAATCTCATTTCTACCTACAAAATAATATTCAATTAGCGAAAGTTTTTTTTTTTTTTTTTTTAAATATAGCTACCTCTACTTATTTAAACTAACCTGAATAATATTATTTTTGGATTGCTGTAATTCGTAATTGAGAGAATGACACTAAAATCTTTATTAATGACTTTTTAGTTGGCATTTTTTTGTCGTAGTGGGGTTACAGTTTTTAAATATTTTTTTTTTAATATAATAATGAAATCTTTAAAATTAACTCACATCTACTTATGTTGTATGAAATTTTGTCAATATTTCCTAAATTAATAGATTTAGTTATATAGATATTTAGACTAACTGTGCCTGCGACTTTGTCCGCATGGTCTTTTGGTTTATTGCATCGTCGTTTGGTTATTTACGTGTTCAACGTGATTCTTTAAATTAACATAACTTTTTTATTTATAAGCCGATTGACATGAAACAAAGACTAAATGTTAAGTGAAGCTATACCACAATATATTAGTGAAAACCACATCTAAATCGAATAAGCCGTTTCTCAAATTAGCGTTCACAAACGCACAGTTGTTGTTGTTTACGGGCTCTTTTCCGCAACTCGACGTCTTGGTGCGCCTTTTTTGCGTGATATACAAGGACAAACGCACAGACAAACAGACAAAAATTCTGGCAATAAGTGTTTTGGGTGCTATATGCGCTGATAAAGGTTACAATAATATTTTTCTCATATATCTTTCATGTACATATTGACCTCTAACGCTTTCAAATAAAAAACATCTTGCTTTAAAATATTTTTTGTCAATACATATATGCATCATTTTTCTGTTAATAACATCGACACAGTGAACGGAGATGGTTATTTGAAGCAGCATCATATAAAAATGTGACAGTCTTATGCCCGTGAACCGAGTTTGAATCCAAAGAACGCAGTAACGGCTGCAATATATCAACGAGCACGCTTTTAATCTCGCAAGCCCTATTTATTCACATTTATTCGTAGATATCTTTCGAGCGCAATTTCCCCGCGGAACTGACAACATTTCCCGTATTTAGCAGATTTCTATTTATTCCTTGTGGAACAAAGGATTTTCAGACATCGACATATTTTTAAAATAAACTATAAATTGGATACTATTTTCTTGGTATTTGTTGGTTATGTCACTCGTTATTTCATATATTGTTTTACTTTCATTTTTCAATAGAAAAAGAAAAACGTAAAATTACTTTGCAACAAAGTACTTACTAAAAATGCATTACATCTTATTTATTTATTATGTATTATCATCTTTTGTATTTTTGAATCACTCTACAAACCTCGTCGCCTGGACAAACGCTTCTATTTCTTTTTATACTTATAGCAAAAAACTATTTGTATGTTTAATGGTAAATAAATAATTTGCCCAATGTGTTAAAAATATTTTTAAAAAAACGTGAGAATTATTACGATTAACGTATCATAACTTCATTCCTTGCAAAAATAATTTTTATTCATGAAAAGTTAAACGAATAGAAATCATTCTATTCAATAAAATTCAAGGGTTAAATTTACGTAAATACTTTTTATATATTCAAGTGCTTTTTCTGTAGAATACTAATTAAGCCAGCGCTTTTACCGACTCCAGTGTATTAGTATAGCCAGGTAAAAATTATTTTGATATCAATCCAGGCTAATTACAAAATTAATAAATATGGTTGTACCTACTGACAAAAAAATGAAAACAAACTAAAATGTATCGTAAGTTTTCTAAGAAATATTCGAAACAAAACATTACTTGAATTTTTTATTTGTAATAAAAAACGGACTATTTTTATGCAATAAGAATATATTTACTTAATTATAAAGTAATTTGATTCCGAAGTTAAGAAAAGCAATTCTTGTTCCGTCTACGAAAACCAAACATAAAATGTTATTTGAATAGTTAATGTTATATTCTATTTATGGGCTTCCTTGTTTATTTTGCTAAGTTAGTCTACGGGTCAATTTGAGGCCGTAGCTTAATGAGTGACTTTATTCATAAATAATTTACTTATTACTTTAATAGGTATAAAAAGCAGTAAAAAGTGCTACATCGACCTCAATTAAAAAAATTATTCATCTTTAATTGACGTAAGGCACAGCAGACAACAAGACTGCAGGCACTTTACAGAAGATCACATACAAATAATATTACTCTCACATAGTGTCGTGTTCTCATGATGAGCTTCTGGAGATCCGCTGTGTTGACAGGACGCTAAGGTCGACAAGGACTCGGGACGGTTCTTGTGTTTAGGGGGCTCTTGACCAACAGTGTCCGCTTACAATTAAACGGGCCGTATGGATGTTTACCACCATAATTATAAGACAATGTTAATATTACTATTTATCTATTAAAAGTTTTTAGAAAAAAGAATTAAAGGAAAAAATTATAAATATTATAAAAAAAATATAGCCACCCCCTCTCTTTCCGTGGGTGTCGTAAGAGGCGACTAAGGGATAACACAGTTCCACTACCACCTTGGAACTTAAAGGGCCGACCGATGGCGGGATAACCATCCAACTGCTCGCTTTGAAATACACAAGCCGAAGATGGGCAGCAGCGTCTTAGGTGCGACAAAGTCAGCCCTGCGGTCACCAACCCGCCTGCCCAGCGTAGTGACTATGGGCAACACACATGAATTCGCGCCATTTTTGGCGCGAACTTGTGGAGGCCTATGTCCAGCAGTGGACTGCAATAGGATGAAATGATGATATAATTTTTTTTTAATAATTGGTTATTCCATGAATTACCTTAACATTATTATTTGTAATGTATTACTTATAGTTTATGTCATACGAAAGATTAGATAAGAAATTGTTGTCTCAATTTAGTAAAATGTCTACACACAAAACTTCCAAGGTATCAAGTAAATAAATTTAGCTCACCACAATATCTTTGAAGAGATTGGATTAATTACATATTTAATTAAACCACTTTGATAAGTTTCAAAAACTTTGATGAAGTATAATTTCTTGTACCAATTATCATAAATACATATAGTATTTACGTCTTTTATGATTTATTCAATAGGCACAGACCCGCCTTCGCTGTGGGCGTATCATTATCATATTAATTATAAGTAATTACACGTTAACGCCAATCAAATTGATAGATGAACATCGATAGCTATTTACTTTCATTCTTTAATCATTTAATCATACTTTTTTTCAATAAAAAATTATTTTACAATCTTATCACAGTGAAAATTGTTACAATTTTAATTTAAGCAACTGCCATCGGTTAAAACATATAATTATCATTTCCTTTTATTTCAGTTCAAATATAAACGTGTAAAAATGAGCTTTTTATTAATTTAAATAATAAAAATCCTGAAACATATTATGACTGATGGAAACTTTTTTGCGATAATAAGTCACTATTAAAAATAATTTATTTGTATTCTTTTTGTCAACACCAATAAAAATAAACAATGTGAGAATAAGTAACATTTTTCGCTTATTTATCTACTAACTTTAAAAAAATAAAAATTTACTAGTGACTCACACGTCACATAATTGTATTTGCTCGCAAACGAAACAAAAATCCGACTTCAATTACATCGACAAGTAATACAACGTAGGTAGACGAAAAATAGTCAAGTAAATACGCATTATCAAAGATTACTCCAAAAGTTGTAATCAGATCTTGATGAAATTTAAATGTAACCACATGATAAACATTAGCTTTCGATTAAATTATAAATTATCAAAATCGGTACACTCAGTAAAAAGTTATGCGGTATAAAACAACGTAGGTCGACGAAAAAATAGTCAAGAACGCATTATTAGATATAACTCGAAAAGTAGTTATTAGATGTCAAATAAATTTGAATGGGACAAAATGACACACATCACCTTTCAATTAAAAAATTTTTGTTGAAATCGGTCCACTCAGTCAAAAGTTATGAAGTAGCAGGCAGATAGCTGATGTAATAAGGAGTAACTTAGGCTACTTTTATTATAAATTTTTATTTTGTAACTGCGAACTGAACATTTTTTTTTAATTCCACGTGGAAGAAGGCGCTGGCACAGCTAATAAACAATGATTTACTAACTTTAGGGTCCGGAGATCAATGTGTAGGTTAGACAGAACTAAGAATGAAATTATCAACTTTTTTTTCAACTTTTAAAACATCCTTGTAGATTTTCACTCATTCTATTGACTCGTTTCTCCAGTGTGGAATCATTTCCTCACCTTCTCATCCTTTTTATACGAATTTTGGTTAATAAAGTGTACCAGCTTCACTCATTACTGTAGATTATTCTAAGTTTAATCCTTCAAACCAGGGTTTTGTCCCTATAACAGTGAAGTCCTTTAATGTACTCGTATAACCAGCTCTAAAACCCACAGTCGGATTAGAAATAATTCTGGCTATTACAATAATTCTGAAATTATGTGAAAATAAACTGACAATGTCACATTCTATTTTCCTCCACAGGCAAAGGACTCTTATTATTTATAAATTTATGGTTTAAACATTATAACTTTATTGGATGGCTATAAATGTCTTGTACATCCATCACTGTTATAAAATACTAAACGTAACGTCTCTTTGTTTTTCGAGTTATTCAGATTATCTTTAAATTATTTCCAAAACTCAGTCGTATTTTCATACAATTTATAATGATAAGATTACAATATAAATAATAGTTTTACGCGCGTTTCGTCCATTTTATAGTGTACATAATCATCCTTAAATGCGGCTAATTCGAATAACAATGGATCGCTTACTCTTAATGATAATATACATCCCGTGAGACGCCAAACAGTGCGCACTGAAGCTGTAGCCGCTGTACAGGAAAGCATTGAAAAAAATCCAAATGAATCAATTCGTCGCTGTTTTCAGCCACTGGGCACAAATCCAGTCCACTTTATGGGATATGTTAAGAAATGGTCATGGATTAAAAATTTACAAGATTCAAATTGTTCAGGAATTTAAGGCCAAACGACTTTCGTATGGCGCCGTTAATTCATTCGATTATCCGCTAGCTTGCAAAGGGTACTAACATATTAAACATTGTATGAATACCAGCACCATATATATCCTTGCTCTATATGTATAAATAGTCAACTAATTTCCATTGAGCGTAATCAACCAGAGGGAAATCTTTAATTTGATCCGTGCAAGCTTTATCAAGTTACAATGATCAGTGTGTACCGTTGTATCATTAAATTACCAGTTTTTTGACTAAATTGTGGATTAACTTTTAATTATTAGTACTGGTAATTTAGCTTCTCGAACCATAATTTAAATTGATAAGAAAAATAAAAGATGGTTTTAATTTTATATATTACTGTTCGCTCCGCTCCGTTTTACTTATATCTATTTGTAATAAGGTCTAAATTTGCGATGTGTGGGGTTCGACCAATAGGATCCCTCCTATATCGCGACATATCGGTCCCGGCCAATCGCGGGCAATCTCGATTGGTCGAACGCTATACGTCGCAGGTTTGGACCTTAGCTTAGAAGCCATTTTTTAACATCATACCATTTTTGTGACCGCAAAGTTATTGCTTAAAATTATAATAAATTGTACTGGTAATCAACGTGTCGTTTTAAATACTACCCATAATCAATTATACGCACGTTGCCGGAACAAAGTGGCGACCGTGACAGGACCTGCAGCAATTTAATCGGATCAGAAGTCTGCATCACGAACTATCATCGCTCTGAGAGACTAGAAGTGGACACGCCACGGATCCTCTGCGCAGCGCCTAGATTCCTGGGCGAACACCAAGGCAATCAGCTGCGCCTAGGGGCCTACATCGTGCAGCCAGTCCACCACACTCCGGAGCAGCTCCAGGTCGCGCCAACTGGCGCCGGGCCAACGACGCAGTCAGCAGCACCTAAAGTGTACAACCTAGCTAGCTCTGCCTTCATCAAGTGAGCCCGTTCCTATCTATTTCCTAGTTAAATCCTCTTTGATTTGTGTGGATGGTGATTTCAGTTCTCGAATGTGCTAGTCTGTTCTTGATCCTCCTTAAGTTTCTTGGCTATTTCCTTGAGCACTTTAATAAATTACATGCAAGGTATTTTGAAATTAAACATTCCATTAAACACAATTTCATAAAAGATTAAACATAATCAAGTTTATATTACTATACGTAGTGGCAAATAGACGCAAACGCAAGTGATTAAACGTTCCAATAAGCGTTTAAACAATATTTAGCTTAATAAATACATTAATATATACAGGGCACTATATCTATTCGTCTCACAGCTGATTATTTATAGCCAAGAATATAGTAAATTTTGCCTAGTCCGTGGTTATAGAATTATATTAATATTTATTTTACGAGCCAGCAAATACATATATATTTAAAACACTTCATAATATTATTCAATCAGGTGATTTAGCGTGCGCATTTGGTGCATTTACAGAGACAAGTGCATGGTGAATCTCGCTGTCCCGAGCAACCTATTGTCTGCGCTTGAGCCGGCTAATAAGGAAAGAGTGCAGCGGCGTGCCAGTCAGCTGTTGAAGCGAGGAGCGTATCGTACCTATTTATTCATTTTTTACTTGTTTCTTTTTTGTTGTTTGTTTCTCGTGATTTATTCGATATGGCCGATATCAAACAATTGAAAGCTAAGCGTAGCAATATCAAGGGTCGTTTAACGAAGTTTAAAACGTATCTAGATGATTTTTCCGAATTAGAAAATGTTACGGTTTTAGATCTAAATAAGTTATCGTTAAAATTATCGAGAATACAGACATTGTTGAATGAGTTCGATGAGGTGCAGGGTCAATTGGAAATTTGTGAAGGATGTAATCAAGCTGAGGAATTAGATATTCGCGATTCTTTTGAGCAGGAATTTGATAATTATATTTCGGTAGCTCAAAACTTCATAGATTCTAATTCGGCCGCTAAAGAAATGCACTCACCGTGTAAAGCAAATTTGAGTACTTCGCAATGTAATCCGGATAATAATAACATGCTAGGTTTTAAATTGCCGGTAATAAAAATACCTACCTTTGACGGCACATATTTTAAATGGCTCGAATTTAAGGAAACCTTTATTTCTTTAGTCCATGCAAATGATAGTGTCAAAAATATTCACAAGTACCATTATCTTCTCTCTTATTTAGAAGGGGAAGCTGCGCGCGTTCTTTGCAATTTAGAAGTAAGTGATGCGAACTACTCCGAGGCTTGGCAACTTCTTTGTAAGCGTTATGACAACAAAAGGCAATTAATTAATAATCACCTAAAGGCATTGTTCAGCATTGAGTCCGTGCGAGAGACCGACAAGTCGCTTCGTTTTATTGTTGATCATGTTAATAAAAACTTGCGGGCTCTCCGCACCTTGGGACTGCCTGTCGAGCAGTGGGACGTGCTTGTTATATATATGGTAACAACAAAATTAGATAGTACTACTTATTATAAATGGGAGGAAACTAGAACCACATTGCCGGAAATTCCTACCTTAGATCATTTTTTTGAATTCCTAAAGAACCGTGCAAACGTTTTAGAGACCGTCAGCAGACAACGACAAGATAAACCTAAAATATTGCCCCCTCCTGCTCAGCCTAGGTCTCAGACTAAATCCTTCGCCCTGACTACTAAACATACTGCACCGTCGGCCTCTGGGCCTCCTATTGAATGTTTGTTATGCAAGGGTGCTCATCGTCTTTATGAATGCACCTCGTTTCGGAATAAAACTGCCGAGGAGAGGAGTACCATAGTATCTAAATTAAATTTGTGTGAAAATTGCCTTAGATCTGGTCATAGGGTACAAAGGTGCAGGCTGCCGGGTTCTTGTCGTTCCTGTAAACAAAAGCACAATACATTATTGCACACCTTGGACCCGACCGAAGTGCCCAGTACTGGCCCTACACAATCCCATACCCAAAGCTTAGCAGCTATCGCCAATACTAATGGTACTAATTCTGAGGTTCTATTATGCACTGCTCAGGTGCAGTTAATGAACCCCGATACTAACCAAGTGCTAACAGTGAGAGCTCTTCTTGACAGCGGGAGTCAGTCTACGTTTATTACTGAAAAGGTACAAAGTGAATTAAATTTGACTCCTCAGCCTACTAATGTCAGTGTGCTCGGACTGTCAGACACCCCATTGGCCATTCAGGCGAAACGTTGCGCTCTCCATTTTCAGTCACTCACTGACCCGTTCAAGATTAGTATAGTGTGTCTAGTTATTCCAAAAATAGCTGATAAATTACCCAAGGTCACACTAGATTCCAGTCAGTTCGATTTCTCTCAATTTCAACTAGCAGATCCTAGATTTTTTGAACCATCCTCCATTGATATGCTCATTGGTGCTGACCTATTTTGGGACTTAATAGGTTCCTCTCAGCACTCGTTAGGCCCTAGTAAGCCTATTCTTAGGAGCTCTAAATTAGGATGGCTCATTGCAGGTCCTTTGCCTACTTTACCAAAAATTAAGAATAACAAACTGAACAAAGTTACACATTGTAACTTTGTTATGAATGAGGTAAGTACCTCGCCTAATATCGATGAAGAACTACAGAGATACTGGGAGCTAGAAAACGTCCCACAATCTCATCCCTTCACCAAAGAAGAAAGGCTTTATGAGCAGCATTTTCTCACAAATACCTACAAGCTAGAAAATGGTCGCTTCTGCGTTGGGCTTCCTCTGCGTGGGGAGAAGGACAGCTTAGGCGACTCGTACTCATTGGCAAAGAAACGGTTTGCGAGTTTGGAAGCCCGCTTCCGCAAACAACCCGAGCTTAAAGAGGCGTATGCAGATTTTATTCACGAATACGCTGAACTCGGCCATCTATCGGAAGCGCCAGACCATAGACCGGGAATTGCTTACTATCTACCTCACCATCCTGTTATCAGGACTAAGAGTGAGTCGACGAAGCTCCGTGTCGTTTTTGACGCGTCAGCGCCTAGTACTTCAAGAGTATCCGTAAATGACCTACAAATGGTAGGTCCTGTCATTCAGGATTCTTTATTTAATATACTTGTGCGTTTCCGGCAGTTTAAATACATAATTTCCGGGGACATCGAAAAAATGTACCGTCAGGTGCTTGTTAGAGAAACTGATCGAGACATGCAACTCATCCTGTGGCGTGACAACGAAGACGAGCCTATGCGCATTCTAAGATTAAATACAATTACCTACGGTTTTTCAAGTGCTAGCTTTCTCGCTACTAGATGTATCTGGCAACTTGGCGATGAATGTGCTGACCCTAACATAAAAACAATAATTCAAAAGGACTTCTATTGCGACGATTTGTTAACCGGAGCTGACGATGAAGAAGCTTTGAGATACATTCAGCGCCAGGTTTCAGGTGAGCTTACCAAAGGGTGTTTTCATCTTCGGAAATTTAGGTCGAATTTAGCTTCTCTTCTCGAGGATTCCTCTTTACCCGGGGAAGGCGATCTCATCATAAGTAACGCCACTAGCACGTTGGGAATAGGTTGGTGTCCTTCTTCAGATGTACTGCAATTCCAAGTCGAATATTCACCTCCAGACGTTTTGACCAAGAGGTCGATATTGTCGTCCACATTCAAAATCTTTGATCCCCTTGGGCTTCTATCTTTGTGCACCATCAAACCTAAAATTCTTTTACAAACCCTGTGGTCACTAGGATTGGGTTGGGACGAGGAAGTACCCTCAATGGTTAAAACGTCCTGGCTAAGATTTACCGAAAATTTAGGCTTACTTTCTATGTGTGAAGTGTTATCTATGCCTTTTTATCTGTTTCCGATTTAAGTGCGTACATCTGGAAGCCGTGAGTGAGTTGAGCAAGGATGCCTTCATTTTAACTCTTACCCGTTTCATTGCTCGCAGAGGCAGTCCCAAAGTTATTTTTTGTGACAATGGAAGAAATTACGTGGCCGCAGCTAGAGAAATAAATGACTTCTTTAAAACCAACAATGATCCAATTTGTGACTTTGCAGCTCAGCGAAACATTCAATTTAAATTCTCTCCCGCGTACGCTCCTCACTTCAATGGTCTCGCTGAGGCCGGAATTAAGTCGGCAAAATTCCACATTCGACGTATTTTAGGTCAGACTCATCTGACATTCGAAGAACTGTCTTCCCTATTTACACAAGTCGAAGCTATCCTCAATAGCCGACCCTTATGTCCCCTCAGTCCCTCAGTCGACGATTTCCAGCCGCTTACACCGGGTCACTTCTTGATTTTCAGACCACTTACGTCATTACCGACTGCAAACTATGGCGACAACAGTGCTCCGCTCCGCGACAGATTCCAGCGCGTTGAGCAAATGCGTCAACATTTTTGGACGAGATGGTCGCGCGAATATATATCCGAGCTGCAGCAACGCACAAAATGGCGCTTCAAAGACCGAAACTTGCGCCTAGATGACTTGGTGCTAATAAAGGACGAGTCTCCGCCGCTTTGCTGGCGCCAAGGCAGAGTCATCAAACTGTTCCCTGGCCCTGATGGGATAACGCGCGTTGCAGACGTGAAGACCGCTGGTGGAACCATTCGTCGAGCCCTCAACCGCCTCTGCCTGCTACCCGTCGACGACTAAACTTGAAAGCTTTGCAAGAGCTTTCAAGGCCCGGGAAGATGTTCGCTCCGCTCCGTTTTACTTATATCTATTTGTAATAAGGTCTAAATTTGCGATGTGTGGGGTTCGACCAATAGGATCCCTCCTATATCGCGACATATCGGTCCCGGCCAATCGCGGGCAATCTCGATTGGTCGAACGCTATACGTCGCAGGTTTGGACCTTAGCTTAGAAGCCATTTTTTAACATCATACCATTTTTGTGACCGCAAAGTTATTGCTTAAAATTATAATAAATTGTACTGGTAATCAACGTGTCGTTTTAAATACTACCCATAATCAATTATACGCACGTTGCCGGAACAATTACTAAGAATTAACGTAACGAATTCCCAGGAGTATACGAACCGCAAGTAATCATTTGCGTTCGGTGAAAATTACTTTTACATCCAGATCAATTGATGCATGAAAATTTCAGGTTTTACGTGACTTACAGTACAGAAAACCCTCATGAATATTAATTTTTAAATCAAGGGACGTGTAACACTATTTCTCTTTTACAAACTACTTCATAATAACTATCTTCCTAGCCATAAGATTAATATTCTCTACGGGTTTGATTTTTGTTACATCTTTGGAATAAGTGGTTTTCATTGTTTTCGCGAAAATAACACGCCTCTTGTTAGAATTTATTCGATGTTGCGATGAAATGAAATGTGAAAATGCCGCGACTGCGCTCGCGTAGAAATTGATAATATTTTTGTAGAAGGGCTATCGCTTACAACAACCGCTCTGGTGAGAAGTCGCTCTTAACGAAACTTTTAGCTCGAGACATTCGAGACACCGAGACATGAATTTTGACATGAACATGAATTCCAAGATTAAAATGAAAGACGATGGAGATTCGAGACAAAAGAAATTGAGGCGAAAAGTATCTATGAGGATTTCCCCAAGGTAAGAAAATACGTCAAAAACTGGCACGATGGTCATTCGTTTTTAGTTGGTAGTCCAGAACTAAAATTTGATGTGTTCGGTTTCAGAAATGAACCATTATTCTCAATTAAACTTTTTAATGGTAAAATACATATTTCCTCATTTTTTATCGATAGTACAAAAATTAAGTTTTATGCTTCTAATTTAAAAAAACGGACAGACGGACAAAATTTTCATTCATTTTCAAAATTTGTTCTTATTGGACGTATATTACAATAAATTTGAAGTATTTGTGGCACGAAAAATAGTATTTTACAAACTTGTTCTTGTTAAGCCACCTTAATCCAATCCTGTCACAAAATCCATCCTTAGTGAACGTTTTGCTATATATTAACTATCTCTCTGCCAAATTTCAAGCTTGTAACACAAAAAATTAAGGACTACATATAAACTTTCTCGATCTTTTAAACCAAAGTATTCCGGTCCTATCACAAAATGCGTTCTTAACAAACTTTTAGTAGTTTTAAATTAAATCTGAGTCGAATTTCAATTTGTATAACAACATAAACAATTAAGGACTCTTATAAAATCTTTCGGAGCCCTTAAATCATCTTAATTTAAGAAAATTCTTTAGTTAATTTCTACAAACCTTTAACAATCTGCCAAGTTTCAAGCTTGTATTTAAAAAAATTAAGAACTTTCATACAAACTTGTGTGGTCCCTGAGACCACCTTAACCCGGTCCTGTGACAAAATCCGTTCATAAGGACGCCTAATAACTACAACCTACCTCTGTGTCTAATTTCTAATTTGTAGCATAAATAATTAGGGACTGAAATAAAATCTTTCGAGAGCCATTAGACCGTCTTCATACGGCCCTGTCGCAACATTACTTCTTAGTAGCCGTTTACTAAGAATAAACTATCCCTATAGCATAAAAAATGAAGAATTTTCATACAAACTTGTAAGAGCCCTTAGACCCCTTAAATCCGCCCCTATCGACACATTCGATCTTAGCGGACGTCTCCTAATTATAAACAACCTCTCTGCCAATTTTCATCTTTATGCGTCCAGCAATTTTAGAAATTCGTTTGAGTCAATACCCTAACGATTTTATGTGAATATTATATTCATTTTTTCGCTTCAGATAATTTAAGTATTACCGATAGCGCATAATAAATAATAATAAAAAATAAAATACTAGTATTTATTTAGTGTACTACGCCTCCAAGCAGGCTGTGCATATAATATCATAATTATTATTTTCATAATGAATCAAAGCCAATCTATAGTTATCTGCAAGAATCAAATAAACTAAACGAACCTATTATAATCGTATGGTCAATAATTAGTTTCTAAGCAACATACTAGAGGGCGCTGCGTGAAAGTTAGTCGTTTTGGTTTTCCTAATTATTTTTGAATTACTAACAAATCTTGAATTTCATTCTTATGCAGGCAACTTAATGAGGTAGGAGGATTTCTTGATTATATTTCAAAGCCAAGGACCAAGACATTGTTGGAAATTTCTTTGTGTGATTTTTATTGTACTGAACGATAGGAGTAAAATAAATGAAAAACAGATACATAGTCTAAATACATAAATTCCGAAGTTCCAAATAACTGTTGGTTATAATTGTTTCTTTGTTCACACTACGACCATACGTAGGAACCATATGTAGAATTAGTTTATTGATCACAATAACAGAACAGAATTCTACCTAGGACAGAATTATACCGCAACACCTTGCATGCCGATTTACAGGGCAATTTGCGTAGACAGTTATTTCATGAGATTAAATGGAAATCAATAAATTCAATTCGCCTTGAACAAAGATTACTGAATAATTCGATGGCAAACAGAAACAGAAAACATTTTTTCGTCTTCTAATAATTCATCTATGACCAAATATGTCGTTTCTTTTATTAACAAAATGCTTATCAATTATATATAAAATAATCACACTAAGAATCTCTTATGTATAAGGTAAGTCAAAAAAAAAATTAAGAGCGCTTTTAGTCCAAAGGAAAATAAAATTAACGAACCTTTACACGCAGTATTAAGAAAACGTTATTAAAGGCTTAAAATTTTATTTAGAAAAATCATAAAATAAGTTATTATTTATAAAATTGGCTATGCGTGATATAAATAGTATTTTTATTAAATTAAACCTTTAATGAATAACAGTTATAATATTACTAAACATAACTTACCGCTAATGTTGACAGTTTCATTTAAGTAGCTATTTGAAGTGCTGTAAGTGATATAAAACATTAATTGGCCTAAAGTAAAAGTCAGGTTTTTAGGTTAATAAAATGTTCCAATGTGTGTGGGTCTCTCGCCGTGCCTCGTTAAGCTATCGGTCCCGTTGTTATCATGTACATCATTACAGCCTATACAGTCCACTGCTGGACATAGGCCTCCACAAGTTTACGCCAAAAAGAACGTGAACTCATGTGTTTTGCCCATATAGTCACCACGCTGGGCAGGCGGGTTGGTGACCGCAGTACTGGCTTTGTCGCACCGAAGACGCTGCTGCCCGTCTTCGGCCTGTGTATTTCAAAGCCAGCAGTTGGATGGTTATCCCGCCACCGGTCGGCTTCTTAAGTTCCAAGATTGTTGTGGAACCTTGTTATCATGTACAGCTGATAGCAATCTTTACTCATAGTATGGAATATATCCGCCAACGCGCATTGTAGCAGCGCGGTGGATTAAGCTCTGATCCTTCTCCTACATGGGGAAAGAAGCCTATGCCCAGCAGTAAGACATTACAGACTGAAGCATATAGACAACAAGTAAAAGTCAAATTTGTATGTACGAATTTCTTTATTTTTAACCGACTTAAAAAACGGAAGAATGGTGCGATGCACCGATTTCGATGATTTTGTCGTATACAAATTTGATCGAAACCTGACGCGTACTTGTTGAGTTATCTCTACTTACTACTACGTTGTATTATACCTATAACTTTTTACTGTATCTCTCTATATTTCAATCGAATTAAAATGAGACCACATGACAAGCACCAGCTTTGAATTAAAGAAAATCATTAAAATTCAGCAGCTCATGTGGGGAAGATACTGGGGGGGATTGGGTATTGGGTCGGCAACGCGCTTGCGATGCTTCTGGTGTTGCAGGTGTCTATAAGCTACGGTAATTGCTTACCATCAGGTGAGCCGTACGCTTGTTTGCCGACCTAGTGACATAAAAAAAAAAAGATTGAGGTAACCTTATAGAAGGTTGTAGCTAAATAGCACTGCTCTCAAATAGTGTTGTGTTCTTGTGGTAAGTAAGGTGACCAGAGCTCAGAGAGAGGGGAGATTGGGGGTAGGATCTTTAATCTAAATCATAAACAACAAATTGAATTAAAAGCTATAGAAACCACTTTGCGCGGTATAGCAAATAATTAACAAATTGAATTTAATTTACTCTAAAGTTGTAATTAGTGTTAACCATATATAATAACAGAGTGCTAGACGTCCATCATTAATATCACCATCGCTTCGCTTGATAATTTTGTGTATTTTAAGATTACCGACGTATATACAAACTAAAGTTAAATTAATTTCAACGACAAAAGCAACAATAATTTATAACATAACACAATCACTTACAAAGTTAGTGTTAACTATACACGCTTACATCGGCATAATATCGTTGAGAAAATGTTACGGCAAATTTATAAATTATATTAAAAAAAATCGATATTTTATCGATAGATAAAATTTATTCGTCTTTATATTTAAGGAGCGTAAAATTATATCTAGTTGAAATAATCGCTGCCACGCGGCCGAATCGGCCCATTACCTCTGGCCGCCGGCCAAAAGCCTACCGGTGTTCGGTATCCTTGTACATTTATTTAAAGACTACTTTATTGTGTACGATGCGTGTATATATACTATGTGTATATATACCTATATAATGCTAACGTAATACATACCAAAATCAGACCTATGTATTTATATTAAGTACTAATATCATTTACTAAATATAAAGATGGCGACTGACCAATCATAAAATTTATATTCACTGTTCGGAAGATGGTGTCTCCATCTTTATACTGTTCCGATACTAAGCGAATAAATAATAAAAGTAATATCGACACAAAATCCAATATTTTAATAATTATCAGAATTATAAATTTAAATGCTAACAATAGGCATCCCCAAGTTCACGGCAATCATCCCGGTTTTCCGCAATCTTCATCCAGCCATCACTGGCAATCTTACGTAGATCGTCTGTTAATTAATGTAATAATAGTTTACGCATATCGTCATTTCAATTAGTAGGTATAAATATTTATCAGTACTTTTTTGTATAATATGGCCAAAAAATTATACTGCACTACAGCCATGTTAAATGTTCAGTCAACATTTTTTAAAATTTGCACAATAATAATAATAATAATAATAATAATAATAATAAATTTATTTGTGAAAACACACTGCATCAGGTTAAAATTATATAAAAAGAAAACACATAGTACATAATTTACAACAAGGACTAAATACAAAGAGTAAAACGTAAAACAAAACAAAAAAAAAAGAGATACAACATAAGCTTATCGATTTAAAGTATTTAACTAAATACATTTTTTATATAAGTTTGCAGCATGCCTCATAAAAAGGTGTGACCTCAGTTTACGTTAGGACTGTTAGTCCTAACACTGGTTTTCAGGACCACCCTAAGTTTTGTAATTAATTTTCATTTTGGCGGCACTCTGATAGAAATACACATACACATGGATACATACATAAACATAGAAATCTATAGATTATATAAAATATTGTAAAACAATACATACTAATAAAGGAAAAAAAACGCGATATGAACAACACAAAAAAGTATACCGCATACGTTTGTTCGATCTATTACATAATTATATTGAATAAATTGAAATATAAATACACAACACGCAATTATTCCTGATGACTAATTGTAAACTCATGCAGTAACAAATAAATAAAAAATCGCTATTGTAATATAACTGCAATCATCATCATCATGTCAGCCTAATACAGTCCACTGCTAGACATAGGCCTGTGATGAAAATGACATAGGTGTTTTGCCCATAGTCACCACGCTGGGCAGGCGGATTGGTGTAACTGCAATATCTACTAGAAAATATTACGGCAAAAATATAATAAATACATACACAATTAGTTAAATATCCTCTCAGTATTAAATAAATATGAACGGTTTGATTGGTACATACCAACAGATACAGATATTTTTGAAATTTAAAAGTAATTTTGAATTCGCAAGAACGATTCTTTTCAAGTGACTGCTAACGTTTACCATCTACAATTGGTTTTCAACTTTCACACCTGTTCACGTTAAGGTGAGGCCACGATTTAAAATAATTTTTCTCCAGTAAATAAATACCATTTTTATCTTTATACCGTGATATTTTTATTAACTACATAGTTCAATAGTTCTATAAATCAATGTTTCCGAAACACAAGTTAGGAAAATACAAAGATTCATATATTTACCTAGACTAAAGGTTTATCAGGTCGAATGGTATCGCTCCTTATTGCTGTCATAAATCGACGATTTTTAAAAGACAAACAACAACACTAGTAAAATAATATTAAATTAACAATTTAAAGTGATAAAGGGATTTTCTTGTGTTAGTAATTTCTGTTTGAGTATAATTTATAAATAAAGAAACATAATAAATAATTTTAACGTTATATTGTCTTCATAAATCAACGAATAGGTATATAAAATGTTTAGTTATATTCTCACAAGCCATCATAAATTTTCTAAGACAATAGAAATTTAATATCGTCAGGAAAGATGTAATTTTACGTTAAAGTTCTGCAATAGATACCCTACCCCTTCATTGGAAACTGCTTGTGGATAGAGTTATTGAGTCCTACTTCCCCTCTAAATCAATAAACTTTGATTGTTTAATACCATTGTTTGATTTTGTCGATATTATATATTTCCATCTAATATATTTTTGTTACAGCAGTCATACACTGCCTTTACTTGAATATAAATATTACACGTACATTAAAACGTAGAGATGACATCTTGTTTCTACACCAATCCAACTTCAAATAAGTTTAGGCTATTTTGATTAATTCAAGGAAAGAGTATTTGGAGGAGGTGTATGAAGAATCACGTCGGCCATCGAAAAGGGAGGATCCTTCGACCAAAAGGATGTTGTGTCTGGTGGGCTACTGCACCGGCGGTTGTTGTCGGGATCTTATATATATACTTAATCACTTACACTGATAACTTTGATAGCGCGATGTAGGATACGTCAGTTTTTCTCTAGTTCCGTAGTTTGTATGCTGCTCGATAGATGTCGCTACATCACTGCCCTCCGAGACCGGAGGTCGATAGCAGGTTGAGTCGTCCATAGATCTTCCGATGCTTGCCGGGCCAGTGGAATGTTCCAGTGAGTCGGAACCAGATGCCGCATAGTTCACGGTGAGTTGGAACTGTCTGCGGTGATGCTGCATATGCTCCAGTGAGCCGGAGTGGTGCAGTGCTGCGTAGTGGCTGCTGCTGCATCGACCAGGAGAGGAGTACGTCTCTGCTTGCTGACCGGCCGAAGTGCAGTGTGCTGTGCCAAAGTCGCTGAGAAGGCTGTGGGTGATGACCAGGAATGCGCGTCCGCTGCATGCTGGTGGTCAGGATACCCGTAGTAGCCGTAGATGGTAGCTGGCTGAAGCCGTAGATGCTGGATGCTTCTCGCTGCTCAAAAGCTTGAGGAAGTGATGATGACGATGAAGGTTGCGCTGATTCATGTCGCTACAAGTATATATATATATATATATATATATATATATATATATATATAGTATATATATATACTAATCTGAATCTGAGAATCGAACAACATCTATTTTCCATCCCCATAAATGTTAAGGGTAGTCGACCCCAAATTTTTTTTTTAATTTTTAGATAAATTAATTATTTTTATTTTATTATGATTTGGTGTTGAAAAATACATACAACCCTAAATTTTCACCCTTCTACCACCAACCCCTATTTTTAAATAGCATTTAGCATAATAGCGTCAGCTAGTATATATATATCCCACCAAAAACATTTTCATGTAAAATGTTGCCAAGACGAGATCATATGGCTCGCACTGTCAAAAAGTTATCAGATCTCATGTAGAGCCAAGCTTCTAACTCTACACGCCCTAACTCTACAAGCCCTAACTTCACAAACTCTACACCTTAGTCAAAATATGTGGCTTGGCCGTTTCGCTACCGTCACGTGGGCGTAAGGTGAAATTTTTTTTCACTGTTTTTTACTTTTCTGTAATACAATAGTTGTATTAAAGAAAAAATAAAAAGAAGAAGAATAATTGATAAACATATAATACAAATAAAAATAAAAAGAGAAAATATATTTATATAAATGAGACAGGAAAATCGTCATCTACAACATCGGCAGCCGGTAGTAACGAAACGGCCAAGCCACATATTTTGACTAAGGTGTAGAGTTTGTGAAGTTAGGGCTTGTAGAGTTAGGGCGTGTAGAGTTAGAAGCTTGGCTCTACATGAGATCTGATAACTTTTTGACAGTGCGAGCCATATGATCTCGTCTTGGCAACATTTTACATGAAAATGTTTTTGGTGGGATTTCACTTCTTTTTGTAAGTTGCTTATGACAATATTATAGTTGCTTTTTACCTCCGACACATTTTATACCATAAATATTATCCAATCTTCACCATATTCGGTTTAAACACGCTGTTTTTGATTTTATGTTGAACTGATATGCACACGGTGATCTCCGCCAAAACTTAAATACCAAAATTACAAAATGTAAATTTTCGACATAAACTAATAACCGAGTTTTATTTTTTATGTATTTTATTATTATTATTAATAACAAGGAGTCCCTATATCAATTTTCAGACCTCTGGCATCAAAATTTGCGGAAGTCTCATACAAACTTCCATCCCCTAGTTTAAGGGGTTGGGGGGTAAAAGTTCCAAGTTTTAGAATTTTTTTTGTTGTTTGTGTACTAATACTAGCTTACATACCAAATTTCAGCTTTCTGGGACTTCAGGAAGTACTCTAAGAATTTTGATGATCATCAGTGAGTGACGAAATCGGGGTTTTTTAGATATCAATAAAATCTAAAGTATAAGAGCTACGCAATTGAAACTTTATATGTTTAATAAGTCCACTATTGACACCATATCCCCAGAATTTTGTTTATCTGGTATAATCCAAACCCAAGTTATGAGGGTTCAAAAAAACGACGAAGCACTTCGAGAAAAGATAGGTAGTGCTTTTTGGTTTTTTTTTTTTTTTGGTTTGTCTTGGCGGGGGCACTACCGTGCCCCCAGATATATATATATATATATATATATATATATATAATGTTGTCAGTTGTCAATTTGATGTCAACTTCAAAAATTTTCACTCTAATTTTTTTTAACCCTGCAAAAAAATGAGGAGGTTACTCAATTCGACCGTATATACATATATTATTATTTATTATGTATTTTCGGGGATAACTCCGTTGTTTATGAACCGATTTTGATAATTCTTTTTTTGTTGGAAGAGATATCCCTAGAATGGTACCACGATAAGGAAACCAGGATCTGATGATGGGATTCCAGAGAAATCGAGGGAAACTCCCGAAAATGCGCATAATTTTTTACTGGGTGTACGATTTTGATGATTTTGAATTTAATTGAAATTCGATGTTTATCATGTGGTCACATTTAAATTTTATCGAGATCTGATTACAACTTTTGGAGTTATCTTTAATAATGCGTATTAACTTGACTATTTTTTCGTCTACCTGCGTTGTAATACTTGTCGATATAATTGAAGTCGGTTTTTCTTCGTTTGACTGCAAACACAATTATTATATTTTATTATTTCGATCATATTTCTTTATTAAATTGACATCAAATTGCATAAAATAATTTTGACAATATCGGAATTATATATAAATTACAAGATCCCGCTTTAACGGTTTTTCTTTTTCAGATTTGCGATGAGCGTGGCGTTGCCGAGCAATGACGGCGGCCTGAGGCAGGCAGCTGGGTGCCCCTGCAGCGGGTCTCCGTTCTGCCGACGCCGCAGTTACGCTATTATAGTGACTTTATGTGTGTTTATTTAAGTGTACATAGTTTAGTGCGATATTATGTCAAATAGTTTTAAAACAACCAATGTATCTCAACCGGAACCTTTCACTTGTCCAGAATGCACTAACGGAAGGTTGTTTAGAGGCCGCAAAGGCTTAAAAATTTACACCACCCGTTGCCACAGCGATCCATTAATGCATTCATTACCTATTTTAACCGATACTTCATCAACTGTAACCAGTGATAATAATTCGGTCCCATTTGAAAAATTTATTTTGAAATTTCACCAGATATCCCGCTTGTTAAACGAGTACCTAGAGGAGCGAGGATGTCTCAAGCTAGATCTCTATCATCTGTGATTGAAAAATGTATTTCGGACACTGATTCGGCCTGGTAAAATCTTTTTTTGTTTTCCTACAAATTTTTACATATTGATAAAACTAAAAATGGTTCTTTATCAACCAGACTAAAACAGAATAGCTTGTTTACAACTTACAAACAGAATAGCTTGTTCTTGCTTGATTGTCATTCTTAAAAACCCACGACCTTTATATTCTGATTCTAGTAAAATTATTGAAAATAAAGCAATGGATGGAGATCTTAAGAATGCAGCTCGTATTCTTTTCTCTAGTGATACCCTCGCACCTTTTGATAATAAAACGCTAGAAGTCTTACGCGAAAAGCATCCCTTACCGAATCCGGCGTCCTTGCTCCCAATTCAACCTATTTTCAATAATGTTTTATATGTGAAGACACCTATGCTGCAATTATGTCGTTCACAAGTGGCTCTGCTAGCGGCATAGACGGCATCATACGACAACATTTTAAAGATCTTGTGAGTATCTCAGCCGGTGACGCTGGCGCGGCTCTCTTGAATGACATAACCAATCTTTGTAATTTCATGTTATCTGGCAAGGTATCTTCATCTTTTTTGTCTCATATTTACGGTGCAAGACTATGTGCTTTTACCAAAAAAGACGGTGGTATATCCGTCCAATTGCTATTGGGACCATATTTTGCCGTCTGGCGTCTAAATTGGCATGTGGACACATAGTCTGCAGCCTAAAAACAAAATTTCAACCAATACAAGTGGGCTTTGGAAGCAAAAGAGGCTGTGAAGCAGCAGTTCACGCGGCTCGTACTTTTTTAAAAAGTAATGAGGCTGAAGTTCTGCTGAAAGTTGATGTAAAGAATGCTTTTAATTCTTTAGACAGAGCAACCTTGCTTAGCGAAGTTTCATTACATCTTCCTGAAATTTACCGTTATGTTTGGCAATGTTACAGTTTACCATCTCAACTACTTTTTGGCCAAAATACAATTTTTTCTAATGTCGGTGTTCAGCAAGGAGACCCACTATGTCCGACTCTTTTTAGTCTAGGTATCCACAAATGCAACTCAAATTTAAAATCAGAATTAAACATATGGTACCTAGATGATGGAACCATAGGAGGTAAAGTGGACGATGTCGTTTAAGACTTAATCAAAATTAAAAACGAGTTTGATATAATTGGTCTCAAATTAAATTTTTCAAAATGTGAATTTTTTTCACAGATCTATCACTTTCCAAAATTAATTTGGCAACGGAATTATTTAATAAAATTGCTCCTAATTTAAAAATACTTCAAAGAAGTACACTTTGTCTTCTAGGTGCACCAACCACTTTTTGATGAAGGCATACAGCCAATTTTGGATAATAAAATTAAAATATTCTATGATAACACTAAAATATTCGTTGAAAACACTGACAAATTGGGTACTCTAAAGTCTCATATTGCCTACACTATATTAAAATATTGTCTATTTGTCCCAAAATTAATGTATATTTTACGCGCAAGCCCAATTTAGAAATTTCCTGGAGTGACCGAAATACTTGATGCCACTTTAAAAAATTCATTAGAAAAAATTCTAAATATATTTTTTGATAAAAATTCGTAGACCCAAGCTACTTTACCAATTAGAGATGGTAGCATCGGCGTGAGAAAAATTTCTAGTGTCCCTCTTCCTGCGTTCCTTGCTTCTGTGCATAGTATCAAGGGTTTATGCTCTGGCATCTTAAAATCTAATTCAGTCAAAATTACAGATGCTACAGATGCAATAGAAAACTGGAAGTTAATGTGTCCTAATGGCGATGTTCCGAAGGACGTTACAAAACAAAAACTTTGGGATATGCCAATAGCTCACAGTACTAATATAATTTTGACGCAAAATCTTACAAGTGACAAAAACCGTGCCAGGCTTTTAGCTGTGTCAAATAAAGAGTCAGGTCACATGTTACACGCAAAGCCATCAAAAAATCTTGGGACGCTTTTAGACAATGAAAGTTTTAGAATTGCTCTCGGTCTCCGGTTGGGAGCTCCACTGTGCTTTGAACACAGATGTCCGTCTGCAAAAGAGGTTGATTCTTTCGGACTACACGGCCTTTCCTGTAACAAAAGTCCAGGTAGGTTTTCCCGCCACGGTTCCCTAAACGATACCATAAAAAGATCTCTTGCCACCATCGACGTTCCTGCTCTTATCGAGCCTACTGGAATTAGTCGCAATGATGGCAAGAGACCTGATGGATTGACGTTGGTTCCCTGGGAAAGGGGACGGACACTATTGTGGAACGCAACCTGCGTTGACACACTTGCTCCGTCTCATGTCAGAGAAACAGCCTTGAAAACGGGAGCCGCAGCAGAAAAAGCTGAAACGACTAAATGGCACAAATATTCGTCACTAATTCCAAATTACATCTTTGTGCCGTTTGCAGTCGAAACACTTGGACCTTGAAGTAGCAGTGCTAATTTTTTTTTAAATGAGTTAACTCCTCGTCTTATTGCCTTCACTGGTGACAAGAGAGGGGTGGTGCATTTTTTGCCCAGAGAATCGGCATAGCGAATCAACGGGGAAATGCTGCCAGTGTTCTTGCACAATTCGACGCAGACATGATTTATACTAAAACTATCTGTAAATATTTAGTCCTTAAGTTGTGAATTGTAAATATGTACAATGTTTAATAAACTGACGATATTGTAAGTTTAAATATATATATATGTTGCAGTCAAAACTCTTAACCAGTCAAAAGCACTATTGACTAGCAAAATCAGTCAAAAGTACTTTTGACCGTTTGCTTTAGTCAATAATACTTTTGACTAAAATAACAGTTAAAAGTACTTTTGCCCAATGGAGCTGGTTAAAAATACTTTTGACTAAATGATTCCGTCAAAAGTGGTTTTGACTGGTTGTATCAGTCAAAAATCTTAAAAAGTTAAGGTGGTCCATAAAAATAACGACAAACGCACATATAAACTTTTATATTACTCATTATTAGTGGAGAACGTGCTGATATTAGAACAAAAATGAGTGACTACGAAAAGAAAGAAGGCTTTTTGCAAAGAATTTTAGCGATGGAAGATATGAAAAATAGTCATTTCAATGTGATGACAAAAGAAAAAATTTAAAAGTTTGCAATGGATGTGGAAGACGCGAAATTTAATGAAAAGGAAACACCATTACAGTACAGTAGACTACAACGCTTTAACACATTGAAGTTTGTGGTATAAAAAAATTAGTTACAAACACAGAACCTGTTAAACATTTTTGCCGGCTGAGGAAATCTACGACATTATTGATGCTGCTCATATTTCTATAGGGCATGGTGGTCGCGTAGACTTAAGAACAAAACGGCAAAAAAATACGCCAATGTTACGAAAGAACTGATTAATATATGTGCGAAGTATGCCAAAGGAAGAAAAGCAAGAAAAGGATGGGTCAGGTTTAGAAAACGATCCTGCACACTGAAATGAACAGCCGCTGCCAAGTCGATCTGATTGACACGCAGTCGCAAGAAGATCGCGGGCATAAATTTATTATGGTTTATCAGGATCATTTGACTAAATTTATTCACATCTAACGAGTTAATAGTGCTTTTGACTGACGCTTTTTTGCAGTTAAAAATACTTTTGACGGAGAGCGTCAGTCAAAAGTATTTTTAACCGCGAATTTGCAGTCAAAAGTACTAATAACCAATAATTTTCAGTCAAAACCACTTTTGACCAACTTGTCCAGTCAAAAGTACTTTTGACTGATTTCGCTAGTCAATAGTACTTTTGACTGGTTAAGAGTTCTGACTGTAACATATATATATATATAATGTTTATCTCCCTAAGTTAGAGGCAGAACTATAATGATTATAGTGTATTTGTTTACTGTAATAAATGGACAGAATTCAGTTGATAAACAATAAATTGTATCCTATTTTCAACATACAAGTAATTTCAATTTCAATTATATGAGTCGTCTTATTTTGATAACCCAATACAAAGTTACATGGGTAGGAGAAACGGTTAGCAGGTAAGGATGAAACTCATTAAACTTGGCTGGGTGAATAACTTAGGGTGGAATTTCAATATTAAAACTAAGTAAGTACTTTAAAACCATACATTACATGGTCAAGTATAAAAACATACATGACGAATAAATAAGAAAAATTTATCATCATCATTTCAGCCTGTTGCAGTCCACTGCTGGTCACAGGCCTCCAAGTTCGCGCTCAAAAAATGGCATGAATACATGTGTGTTGCTCATAGTCACCACACTGGTCAGTCGGGTTGATCACTGTAGGGCTGGCTTTGTCGCACCTAAGACGCTGCTGTCCGTCTTCGGCCTGTGTATTTCAAAGCCAGCAGCTGGATGGTTATCCCGCCATCGGTCGGCTTTCTAAGCAAGAAGAATCATTTATATTCGGTATTAATTATTATTTATTCGGTATTTCGGGTTATTTGGGTTCGGTATTCAGTAAAGGTTGATAACTATATGTATACATAAAATAAATATTGTCTTATTCTATAATTTTTGTCTGTTCCTGATTTGTATATTATCTTTCTGGTTTAAATCTAGACTCTATAAATATGTACATATACAAATCATCGTTACCAAATATATAGAGATGTATGTATATGTTTTATGGAAATATAATTTAAAAAAAAACTGTTTGGACCGTTACACAAAACCAAGTCACCTTCTTTGCTTGACATTGTTTGTTAAGACAGACTTCTATTGCAAGGATGTACCTTCTGATTAAGAATTTTCCACTTTAAGCAGTCTTGTGCATCATTTACTGTTAAATCATTGATTCTCATAGCCTAGCTAACTTCATAATGTGAGTTTAACGATATCCTGTTAACCAACACTCATATTTGGTTAAACAGGTCTAATGACATATTTCTTGTATACCTAGCTTTACACGCGAGTATTATTGTGCGTTTTTAGACCACACTTGTGTCCTTTTCTGCCATTTGGCTCATACAAAACATACATACACCATATACATGCTAGGGCACCCTTGTCAATGGTCCTAGACTAGTGCAAAAAAACTGTTTTTACTAGAAACATTTGTATATGCAAATTTAATCTAATTTCAAAGTTACTAATAAAAAGTTAACAAGATGAAAACGGACTGACCTTACTTTGTTGACAAACATGTAAAAATCTATTCTACTAGAATATTTTCCTGTAAGAAAATTTATACAGTCGATATATTTTGATGAAACATGAACAATGAATACGATAAAAGTGCATACGATTAGGAAATTCAGAATATAACGATGTTGTTCGTGTACCTAAAGTGTGAGGAGATCTCTTTTCAGACATTACAACTTATATAAAAACCTGCAAAGTAGGCTATTTGTGAAGAAAGAAGACACTGAAAGATATCATTAAGGTATTCCTGATTTTCTGCGATCTCTAAAATCTATGGAGTTTTATAAGAGCTCTGCACTTTCTACAATAAAAACACGCCTAACGTACAAAAGCTCTTATTTTATAGCTTTATTATTTAAAATAACACAAAAAATGTGATTATTTTATAATCAAAAATTACTTTTAATGAATAAAATGATTTTAATAATAACTTAAATTTCTAAGATTGAAATCAAATATAAAAGAAATAAGTAAACGCTCAATATACATTTCCCTTTTTTTACAAATTGAAATTAATATTACGGCTTTTTCAATTAAGATGCTTGGCCATAACTTCGACAAGTTCCTTAATAATAGTCGTTACAGTTTTCTTTTCTCGAGTTATGTTTTATTTTCTAAACTATTTTTTTTTTGGTACTAATTTAAATAATATCATCACAGCAGCCTTTCGCAGTCCACTACTGGACATCCACAATGGCCTCCACAAGTTCACGCCAAAAAAGGCGTGAGCTCATGTGTGTTGCCCATAGTCACCACGCTGGGCAGGCGGGTTGGTGACCGTAAGGCTGACTTTGTCGCACCGAAGACGCTGCTGCCCATCTTCGGCCTGTGTATTTCAAAGCCAGCAGTTGGATGGTTATCCCGCCATCGGTCGACTTTTTAAGTTCCAAGGTAGTAGTAGAACTGTGTTATCCCTTAGTCGCCTCTTATGACGCCCACGGGAAGAGGGGGGGTAGCTATATTATTTGATACCGTAACCACACAGCATATTTAAATAATATAATATAATATTATAATAATTATAATTAATAATTTAAATAATAGATATACACGGCTATGGTCCATATTTTGTAAAGCGGTTACCGTAGCGTGTTCAGTAACCGCTTATCGCTGAGCTTTCAAAGCTCTATTAGCTACGGCGTAGTACACCTGTAATATTAAGAGTATTCCCTGACCTCCACCGGAGTTCTGGTCTTCTGTAAGAATGAAAGACTGAATGATGAAGTGATACTGATCCAGATTTTATCCACAATCTACCTCCTATGCCCTCCCTCAATTAACACTCTAAGTTCTATTTTGTATTATTTATTTCACAAAATATCTCCCATAACATCAAAATACAATGCGTATATTACACAAACGAATAATTGGGGTCTACTATTATGAGGACTCTATTACTTTAAACTATAACGCGAACATACGAGCTTACTGCAGTACTCCTTACTATCCTACTAATATTATAAACGCGAAAGTTTGTATGTATGGATGTATGGATGTTTGTTCCTCTTTCACGCAAAAACTATCAAATGAACTTTAATGAAAGCTTACAATAATATAGCTTATACATTAGAATAACACATAGGGTATAATTTTTAAAGATAGTGTATGAATTGTCCATTGTCAAGAAACTCGGAAAAAAATCTGCGAGCTATTCTGGCGTAAGCTACAAAAACTGTAGAGTTTACACGAGATATAATGTAGAAGAGAAATGTTTACCTTAATTAGTACTACAAAAAAGTCAACGACAGTATATGTCTATCTTTTATAAGTAGGTCATTATCGCCAAAACAGTGAACCATAAATACAATAAAAATTGATAATATATTTCTAACGCACATTTGGTAGTAACAAGTTGATTTTTACATCGCAGAACCAAATTTTGATGAATTTTGGTATAAAGATAGATATCGAGAAGATAATAAGCTACTCAAAGTACTCACTAATCCTGCGCAGACGAAGGCAGTATCAGCTAGTTAATAAATAAATTAATGTGTTAACCTTTTACCATCATTGGACTGAAGTAAAAAGTATGGGAATTTTTTGAAAATTTTGATAAATAAAACACGATTCAGCCTGTAATATCCCCATTGCTGGGCAAAACTTTTTCCCCATGTAGGAGAAGGAGAAATATAGAAAAAATTAAACATTCATCAAATAATAAAATAAAATAAAAAACAGTGTACCTTTCTCATCTATCTATCTCTAAATCAAACAATAAAATCATTTTCCTTATTATAAGAAACAATCTTAAATACGAATAAAAATAAATTGAACAGGTTACGATGCAACATCGCATGAAGATTCTATAGAAAATAATTATACTTACGATCTGCCGTTTTGCAACTGGTATGCGTATAATTGACTTTTGTATTTTAAAACAACAGTATAAAGTATCCGTGAATTGTTTTCGACGTTTGCTTAAAATTTTTCCGTTGTTAACGTTGTCTGTGATAAATCTCTTGTTGAAAGTTTTTGTTCGAATTTGTAATACAAAAACTTCGCTTTAACCTGTGTAGTGATTGATTTGATAGATAATAAACTCTTTTTCATTTAACACATGAAAGACTAACTCCGGAAATTGATCACTGTATCCACGCCCGCTTATAAATTTTATTTTAGCTGACGCTAATTTTTACAGATAATGAACAAAGCAAACAATTTATCGAGCAGTCATTTGTAAAGGAAAAATAACTTTTGGATGAAATATGGTATATTTAACAAATAATATTCCGTCTAACCAACCAGATTCGCATTTGAGTACAGTCATTATATAATTTATGAGTTTCTCTGTCCTCGTATACAATTCTCGAGGATGGGCGCGTCAAGTCGTCGGCTCGTTAATGAAGATTGATGACCACTTACCCCAATAAAACATGGTCTTGTTCTTATCTCCTTGGTTTTTTTAAATAATGTCTGAATAATCACGTAATATTACTAATTTAATGTGTTACTTTGTTTGTTAAACATTTGTTGTTAATTTTACTAAATTAACTTGATAAAAAAAGTATCTGTAATCTACATTTATAACTTAAACTGTTGCTGCATTCCTTATTCCGCCGAAGAAAAGATTCATTTTATTTCACACACGTATAATTTTATGAAAGTTTTTAAGATGTACGCATGTTTTTTTTTTTCAATTTATATAAAAAAAATGTAACATATATGTGACTCTTTTTATTGCAAATTTGGAATATTGGTCTATAAGTTATTTAAATTATAAATCAATTGTAGTTTATTAAGTTGGTCAAAAGTAGTTTTCGTTATAATGTGCGACCATATTTTAATAAAGACACCATAAGACAAACCGAATTTCATTAATGCTGTTAGTTTATATTCAGTTTACAATACGGTGAAGTAAACAGGACCCAATGCAACCAAGCATGCAGAAAAACTAACTCACAAATATTATAAAAATAATAAAAAAATTATTTCTGTACAATTTTTCAAGCCAACAATACAATTTTTCAAATAACAAACTCGCGGCATCATTTTCTTCTTCTTCAGACACTCGCTACCAATGTCTTATATATATTTATTATTTATCCAAACAAATAAAGGAAGATTTCGAAAACTGAAATTGCTGAGGACCAATACACGCTACGTGCACGATAGCACTGATGATAACCGAGATCTACTGATAAGATTGGTGATAGTTTCAATAAGAACCTTTACTTTGATAAACAATACAGCAATAAATAATATAACAATACATCAATAAACTATAGTATTAATTGCGTAACATATTTACTCTATATTTAGTCTAACAACGTAATTTTTTAAAAATACCTGTTTAGAAATTAATTTCGTGTCCAGGAGTGAGTGAGGAAACTTAAGACATATTTTAAGAACAATATGTAATCATTTAAATTCACCAATTGACATTGATGTTCTATTGTGGTGTAAGCAATTTTTCTAAGTTAAAAATTGTTTACACCACAGTAGAACTTTATTTCATTAGTTGTCACAAACTTAGTTAGTAGTGTAGATATACTCTTTGGCAGACTTATCTTACTTTTGAACTTTAAAAAACGGCTTTAATATGATTAAGTTAAACAAGAATATAAAATATTACTTAGCAAATAAAACAAAATATTACTCATAATATTACGAGAAAGAGAATATATTATCATTTGTTTAAGTATTGAATAGAAAATATTCCAACATTACAAGTCTGTTATACTAGGTTGCTTCATCTATCACAATTTTTACACCAGTAGCTACGAGTACGAGCACTTGAAGTAGGTCGCTCGTGTAGCAGAGAGAAAGTGTTATATTAAAAGAATAATATATAGAATAGAATAATAATAAAAATAATATATATAATATATATATATATATATATATATATATATATATATATATATATATATATATATATATATCAAATAATGACGCCGCGTTGGCGCAACGGTTACAGCCATGGATTTTACGAGTATCTGTTGCGCTGGCGGTTGCGGATTCGATCCCCGCACATGACAAACATTTGTATTGGCCATACAGGTGTTTGCCGTGGTCTGGGTGTTTGTGCAGTCTTTGTGGGTCTCCCCACCGTGCCTCGGAGAGCACGTTAAGCCGTCGGTCCCGGTTGTTATTATGTACACCTGATAGCGATCGTTACTCATAGTAGGGAATATATCCGCCAACCCGCATTGGAGCAGCGTGGTGGATTAAGCTCTGATCCTTCTCCTACATGGGAAAAGAGGCCTATGCCCAGTAGTGGGATATTACAGGCTGAAACGTATATTAATTAATATTCGTTTATGTTGCTAAAACTCAAGAAGCATAAATAATAAGTAGCGGAAAATACTAAAAACGACAATTTAATTTTCCAATACAAAATGTTCCTAGAGCTGTTATATTGTTTTATAAAGGTTTCATAATTATCAAAGATTCAGTTATACTATATTTAAGTCTAATTAATAAACTGTTACGTTTTTCATTTATAAATAAATTGCCATCAAAACAAAAATTCAACTGAATTATTGTAAGTTCATCTTTTATTTATTAAGCTCACTTAAATCTTCAATTTACTTTTATTAGTAGGTATACCTAATACATAATATAAATGTATAATATAATAACAGGATAATTATAAAACAATTAATATAAAACAATAAAGTATTAAGATAAATATTTAAACAGTTAATGAAAATACGAAAATGTACACAACAATCAATCAAAAATATTTTAAGCTGTATAAATCGCGAACGTAAGATTTGGCGGCATTAGAGCAGAACTTTTCAACAAAGTGACAAAGTGTAGTAATTGGATAAGATAATTCATTAAGATATTACTTGACTAAGTGACATATTTTTATATAAAATCTATAACATAACTACCCTTTTAGAGAAGCCGTAAAGAATAAATCGCACTGAGAGCTACCTTCATCAATCATCAGTAATTAGGTAGTGAGGGTTGCCGGCTAGTGTTAACGACAAGTAGGCGGCCGCACGAACAGGGTCACAGCCTTCAAACTCACATTATGACATGTTACTTATAGCAATGTACTATTTTCTGTCAGAAAACAATTAACACATAGAAATTATCTTGTAACAAGTTAATTTCTCCGCAGAAACACAAAGCTTTGGGCTAATGATCTCGCTCTAAGACAAATAGACAAGAAAATTAGTATTTCTACCTGATTACAACAATGACGACTTATCTAATAGAATTGTATCGAAGACTGTACAATCAATTATTAATTTATGCTTGAAAATTATTTATTGACTGAAATATTTGTTAATCTAAAGTTATTAGTGATGTGCTAATTAATGTAAGTGATACATTACAATCGTCCTAATTAACACTAAATAAAAAAAGGAAAATCTTTATCGTATTTACGCGATGAAAGCATAATTTAATAACTCATCTGAAAAGAAGGTTATAAAGAGAGCAACGTTTGTATGTAGTTTAATAATTTGTGGTACTTAGTTTCAAAAAGGAACGGCGTTTTGGACCTGTGATATATATTTAAATAGTTTTGTAATAGTGCTATTCTTACAAACGCTAAATAATTTTGGTTAATTTAGTTAGTATTAAGATTGTCCAAGTTTTTTTTAGATGAGATAATTATACTATCACTATAGTAAACCAGTAATTATTAAAAGAAACTTGAGATAAGTAAGGACTTTATATAATCTATACTAATATTATAAAGCTGAAGAGTTTGTTTGTTTGAACGCGCTAATCTCAGAAAATATTGGTCCAATTTGAAAAATTCTTTCAGTGTTAGATAGCCCATTTATCGAGGAAGGCTATAGGCTATTTTTTTTTAATTAACGCGTGTGAAACCGCGGGGTACAGCTAGTAAAGTATAAGAGGCCCAAACTTAATAAAAAAAAATTGATGCTTATTTAATGAATGGTTATGTATGTTTATACGTACGTACACTCATTTCACTTATTCCTATGAGTTTCCATTACCAGAACCATTTATAGAATTACATGCCAATTTAGACCAAAAGACGAAGATGAAATTTTAGATCATGTGTATGACAATTTTAAAACAATCTAAAAAATGAAATGTTTATATATTACATCGAACGTATGTCTAAGTAATTGCAATTAACAAGATACATAATAAACTGAACGTATTAATGTAATCAGACACCCTCAGTCCGGACTTGCGTCTCTGCTTATTACTGCAGTTTTTAGAATGTACATTCGGCGAATGAATGGTTTGCATATTTATAAGATAGAAATGCTGCTTTTATTTAAACAGAATCCGAAATAAAACCGTTTATTTCTCGGACTAAAGAAATATAAGAAGAAACAAGCTTTACTTAGTTTTTAATCCATAGAATGATTTAATAAAATATTTAAGCGCAAAAAACCAATTATAAAAACCCCTTATGTAGAAAATCCTACTTTTTAATTATAGGTATAATTTAATAGGCTGAATGAATATAAAATCACTTATAGAATATTTACCAGATTTTAAACAAAAACAGTGGAACAATTATACAAATTTGTATAACATCTCCATACATAGAAAAATCTCGTGTTTGTCCGAGCTAATCTCTGAAACTATTGGACCGATTTTTATGAATTTTTTTCTCAGATACATGTATGTTTTATATATATATTTTATTTTCTCAGATATGTAACTTGTATGTGTGTGTATGTATGTATGTATGTGTCCATTTTACAATATAGACTATATTTTATTTTAATTAATCACCACGATATTTTTATTGCAAAACTAAAAAAACGTGACTGTACGAAGCTTGCCAGGTCAGCTAGTATAAAAATAAAAATAAATAAAATGAAATAAGCCTTTATTGCTGTTAGATTTTAACTTATTTGACTAAACATTACTTTTTAAGAATATAATATATGATAACAATAGAGGTAAGAAATCTATGAATTACCTAAACTAAAACGTATTCTCGGCATTCGGCTTACCTCTCTTCTTAAAAGCTTGAAGTCTTTCGACAAAGGCCTTCTCAAAAGATTTCTATTTGTTTCTGTCCTTTGCTGTACGTAACCATTCTGACCCTGCTATTTTAAATCGTCTCCCCGTCGCTTTAGTTGTCTTCCTCTACTTCTTCTGCTTTTCTTAGGATTAACCATCCCGTAATTGTCCTGGTCCATTTCTCTTTCTTTTCTCTCAACATAAGTCCTGTCCAACGCCATTTTAATTTTCTCTATACTGATTGGACTTGTTCAAACTTAGTCTTTCCTTTAATATTTTTAACTGTATTTTTCTCTATATGTATGTCGCAGTTATTATCGCTTTTTTGTTTGTCTAACCTTAGAGGGTGTTGGTTGTTTTTCCCCATGAGGACCAGGCTTGGGGAGGGTGTAATTATCTACTTGATTGTGTTTTTGTTTCTTTCTTTTGTTAGATTTTCCGATTGCCGGGACTTAGTTGCTTCTGTTGTTTGTTTGTAGGGACGTTACTAAGAGAGTTAGATCTCATTCTTATCATGTCAAATGTGTTGGTTCTATTGACATTAAAGGATGCGGTGACTTGCTGTTTTTTAGGTTGAATGTTCGAAAAATGTGGCGAAGAAGAAGTTTACCGTTTTCTTTTTTTGTTAGTTATTTCATTTTCCTTCATATTTTAAAAACGCTATTTTCCCCTTTTTCCTTTTCTCTATCAGCTTCACTTGCAACGCCTTCCTTTTGCCCAGAACTTCCTTTGGATAGTCTTCAGTGACATGTATCTCCTTAAGATATTTTTTGTTTTTCACTATCTCATTCTTTTTCTATTTGTTAACGAAAGAGATTGGCCTCGGTTTGTTATCTTCTATACTTTTTTCCCCTAATCGATATAAATTAATTATTGCAATACCAGGCCAGCTAGACTCTCGTACATATATATTAAAAGTATAACAAATTTTATATTTTTATATTAGTTGATCAAAATACAATACAGCATTTTTTTATTTTATTAAAAACAATTCTGATACGTATAATTTGTAAGTTTTAGAATCTACTAAAATATTAATATTCTAATTCATGTTTTAACTAACTTTACCCTAAAACTTTGACCCAATTTATTGAGTCCACAAAAATGCGAAAGTTTAGCGAGCTATTTTAAAGAAATATACAAAAAAAACTCAGCTTCGAACATTGTAAAAATAAACAAACAAACCTAATTCAAATTTTTTATATAACTAGTATTAGTAATGAAGTTTGGAATAATTAATTTAGACTCGCCTCAAGCGTTAGCAACGTTGTAAATCTAAACTCTATCAAGTATATTTTAGAGCATTTCTAAAATTAGGTACTTAGTTTTCGTAATGAATATAAATTAGCTATTTGTTAGTTGTGCTCACAAAAATGTAGACAATTTTCTCAGCCTCTAAAAGATATTTTTGACTAGAAAATTCTTGATCCTAATGTAACAATTTAACACAATTTGTTCAAAACGTATGTGTGGCGTGCGTGCTTTTGTAAAGATGTTCTAATACTTTTGGTAGTGCTGTCAACTTTCTTTACAAAAGTAACAACACATCTTAATTTTTATGAAAATTTATTCAGTAATGTAACAAATGATCAACGTTGTACCTGAGTTATAAATTATAATGTTGTTCACAACGACAACATTCATCATAGAAACTTAATTTATTAACTTAACTTAGATTATAAACGCCTTGTGAAAAACTTAATTTAGAATTATAAATGCCTTGTGAACTTATTTACTCTTTACTGTACGCAAAACACGTACTTACATAGAAAAATTACAGAAAAATTGGATAAAAGCGATCTTATCGCTAAAAGAGCGATTTCTTAAAGAATCTACCATAGGACACCACATCGCAGTATTTAGAGTGTGTCTAGGAGTAAATTATAGATAAAAAAAGTTAATCATGGCTGAACCACTTTAAAATTTCTCAGTCTCGTCTTCAAATATTATTAAAAGAATATTTTTAAACTACTGTTAAATCAATATACAAAGTGATATTCGTGTCTTGTCGTATATTTTTCAGCGAAACTATTCTATTTACTACGTACGATAAGGAAAGAAATTTTGGGGTCTATAAATCACAATTTACACCTGTCATCCGTTACTCAGTACGCATCTATCCATTTACTCTTTCGTAGCGTAAAAGCAAGTAAGCACACAAAAGATACAAAATATCAGTAACATAAAAAGTTAACTCACTTGTATATATCTACAAAAAATATTTCTATCCTTTTCAGCTGGTGTCTACAAATATGTACCTGCATGAGTATGAATAAAATAGAAATATATGCAACAAAAATAGATCGATTGTTTGTAGTGGAGCTTTTTACTTAACGTCATCTCATCGGCCTGCTACTAATATTTTGTTTGAAAACGCTAATACCTACATTCTTTATATATAATCAATTATTAGTACATTTATACTAATTTATGTTGTACAGTATTAGAGTTATTTAATCACCCGAATAATTCAAACCTGACACAAGCTGCTCCCGAGAGATTTCATTGTTAATGGTTCGCTAATTCTTCGACAATGATCGACAGCTGACACGTGCGCGTCAAATCGCCCCTTTAAAACGTTTCATATTTCAGGATTTTTTCAATACCTGATTTATTTATGAGTGATATGTAAAATCTGTTGAGAACTTTTTCGTTTTCCAAAATTATTTATAACGTTATCATCATCATCATTACAGCCTATACAGTCCGCTGCTGCACATAGGCCTCCACAAGTTTACGCCAAAAATAACGTGAACTCATGTGTTTTGCCCATAGTCACCACGTGTATTTATAACGTAATTTATGCAAAAAAGACAAAATCTCCTACAGTTAAAAAGTAAGAAAATCTAAGCAATATTTTTTTAAAGTATTTGGTACAAGATGTTAAAAAAGCTATCATTTGTCTTCAAATATTACATAATTAAATTTATATAATTCAAATATATATAATTATATAGTATATAAACATATAGGGTAGCGATAATTATATAATTATAAATATATTTCACGGGTAAGAAATACTTTACAAGTATTTTGTTTTACCTATTATGTTATATAATAATTAATAGTCAGTTTTTGTGACTCATTTAATTCTATTTTCACGTAATGAATCAAACAGTAAATCTTCTCTTGGCTCATTTTTCTAACGTTATGACTAATTTTTATGTCATTTATATAAACGTAGTGAATATTTCAGAACGTTTTCCCTGTAATTTATTTTTTTTTTCTTCAAAAAAATCAATTCTTCCTTATTACTCTTACCTTATCTGATTTAATTCGTAATCATGTTTCAAAACATGGTTAATATTTCTTATATATTAATTTATTGTTTCAATTATATATAATTGGAACTGTGGTGCTTCGGAAATGATTACTAGAAGAATCTAGAAAACGTGATGTATAAAGTAATCAAATTTATAGTGTAGAATTAGGTAGAACAATTAACAAACAAGTGATAAGTGGGTATAATTTTTTTAAGTCATGATTAGTGCAATTTCATTCATTTCATTTCATTAATAGTGCGTTATACTTACTAATAAAGTAAAAAAAGTCAAACTTTTCGAACAAAATTTATCGAGGATTTCAAAGATAACAGAAGACATAGATGAAAAGATATAAACAGAAGATATACAGGCAGTTTACATAATTAGTTCGAGATATCGTGACATATAAATTGCTCTTCCTTTAAGTTACAAATAATCAAATGTCTAAAGCCAACAAAAATCTAAAGTTAAAGTTATAGTTTTTTTTTTTTTTTTTTTGTTTCAATGTAAGACGCCCTCCGGCCCCATTTATAGAAGATCTACGTAAGATTGCCGGTGAAGGCTAGATGGGGATTGTGGTAAACCGGGGTGTTTGGCACGAACTTGGGGTGGCCTATGTCCATCAGTGGACTGCGATAGGCTAAAGTGGTGAGTGATTAGTAGTTTTTTTTTTAATAACTATGGTTTTCCTCAAATCGGGTTATACAATTATTTCCTTCCATGTAGAAAAATGTTGTCATCATCATCGAGTCTTTCATCCCAGTCTACTGCTGGACTTAGCTCTTCCCAATGGCACACAATTGGGCCTGGTCTTTGGCCATCACAATTTCCCACCGCCTACCGCTTCTTACCTATTTGGTTATATTGTCACTCCATCTACCTGGAAAGTATATACTACGCTAATCTAGGCGTAGTCGTCACTCCAGAACATAACTTTCCATTTCTTTTCGATTTTATAAATTACATGATCAGCTTACTTTAACTAATTCATTATATCGATGGCTTTGGTCGTTTATTGTATTGAGCACATTTGGGATTCATTTTCACTTATCTTTCAAAACTATTTATTATAAAATTATAGTATGTACATCAAAGTATGTTTTGGATTCTTGATATACGTAGTCTTAACTTTTGTAAATAAATCTAAAAACTTTCTGTGGAGAGTTTATACGATATAAATGACATGGTTTTAATTTTATTTTTTTTTATTCTTTACAAAAATTTGACTACTGGTTTGACATCAAATTCACGCATTGTATTCGAGTACATATGTACAACTAGTTAAAAATATTGTTAAAACAAGAACGTCTTTTTGTTCCATTTAAACTCATTGAGTAAATTATCTTATCGCCTCTAAGATTTATTAATAACATTGTAATAACTTTCGAACAACTGGCTGGATTAATCTATAAATATGACATTTCCTTTTGTAGTATCTGCACACCATTAATATCGAATTATTAGATATTTATTATAAATGTCGACTATTTTCAAATCCTAAGGTTTAGGTTCATCAAATGACACAACGCAATTGCAATGAAGCTCTTGGAGTCAAGGCAAATATCCCGGAAAACAATATATATTCTCATTTTACATTCTCATCGTACTCGCCTAACAATTGCTTGTCGATCTAATACGTAATTTATTTCAAATAGTCACTTAGTGAGACAGGCTGAAAACGTATTCAGTAACGTAACACTATACATTTGTCGTTCAACATTTGAGAATATTAACCATCAGTAATAATAGAACTTTTGTTACTATTACATTATAACTGTCAATGTTGTTTTTGGCATAATGTTAGTATTTTGTTACAATTGAGTTTTCAATAATCATCATAATGTTTATGTATTTTTAGTAACTGTTGGTTAACAAACTATTTGAGCTAGCGTAAAAGATATTTCAATCAACTAGGGAAAACTTTATTACGAAAATATTTTATTACCTAAAGAAATTAAATTTTATTTAGAATAATTAAAAGATTAAAATCTAAAATTCTTATAAGTACTTGTGACAAAGTGTGGCCATATTTCATAATAATACTCAAATCCTTAAATTATTATAGTATTATACAAGCCATACCCTTGACTTCGCTCGTAATTATATAGAATGTGACCCTATCTTCCAACTGAACCATACTGAATTTTGGCATAAAAGTATCTAATGTCTTATGCTCGTAGTTTGAAATTATATAATGGTGGCATTTAAATTTGTACTTCTAACAATTATTAAAATATTGGATTTTGTATTGATATTATCGGTCATTCTCCAATTCGGCGTTCTTTGCCTAATTACCGTGACGTTTTTTATTTTTCACTGATTTGACTTAAACACATTAAAATATGAAACAAATCAAAAATACGAATTCAATAATTATTTTGGCATGTAACAGTTAATTGTGGTTTTCTAGATAATGAGACTTAAAAAATTTATGGGTATGGTAATTAGAAAATTTTTATATTTAATGTAACGGTAATTAGAAGATATGCTGTGTGGTTACGGCAGTAAGAATATAGCCACTCCCTCTCTTCCCGTGAGTATCGTAAGAGGCGACTAAGGGATTACACAGTTCCACTACCACCCTGGAACTTGAAAGTGCCGACCGATGGTGGGATAATCATCCAACTACTGGTTTTGAAATATACAGGCCGAAGACGGGCAGCAGCGTCTTAGGTGCAACAAAGCCAGCCCTGCGGTTTCCAACCCGCCTGCCCAGCGTGGTGACTATGGGCAAGACAAGACAAGACACATGAGTTCACGCCACGTTTTTCTTGAAATATATTCTCTCTTGCCAGGACAAATGCGACTGATCTCATCTTGCTCAACAAAAATTTGGACGTCTTGTTTGGTTTTCTCTACAGTAGTCCCTATATTATTACTATGTAAATACTTTGGTTCTATTTCTTTATCATGACTTTGTTTTGGTTTTGGATGTGGCGTGTTTTATATTTCAGTCTTAATGCTTGCTTCCTGTACTTTTCTTTTGCTCTTCTTAGCTCTACTGTTTGGTCTCAAATATGACATTTCTTTATGTGTTTTCTATACATGCCTTCTAAATAACAATAAGAGTGAGATTTTTTTACGTATCGGTTTCTCGACAGTTATCTTTGAAGATGGTGAAGTTGGTGAAGTTGGTGTTGAACACAAGGAAGACGCTCGTTCCGTAATATTCACACTTATATCTTTATTTTCGGTCAAATTCTCATTATTGATTAATAATAAAATAACATACTTTCAGTAGAAGATGATGACAGAGCACTAGATGGACGCGGCGTTGATGTGGTTAAAGAAGGTTTAAAATTTGGTGCCTTTTTCAAGGGAACTAATTCTTTTTCAAAAGAAGTCGACTGCAGAAAAATTTCGTCTTGCTGATTATCTTCTTTTTTTGATTTGGGATTTTCGGGACAATTTTGTACTCTTTTAGTGCACTTTTTAGCGCAGCGAGTATGATAAATCATTGAGATGTGGTGTGACAAAGTTTCAAGAGGATCTGTTATATTGTTATCAAGCACCTCTATATCTAAGGTCACTTCTTCCTCGATTGTTTTCAATTTTCCCTTTTCCTTTTGTCTTTTATAGTAAGCTCTGAAATTTTCTCTACTTCTTTTTTGAGTTTTCTTCCGGCTTTTGGTGACATTTCGCAGATAGGCAGTATTTTTTTTTATTGTACCCTTCTTTCTCCTTTATTTTTTTTGATTGCTAATACAAAAAGGGGCATTTTTAATTCGTTCTCGGCATTGTCGCGCGGCAAGTCTTCTATTTTCTTTAACTTCCTCTTTGGTCTTTTTAGGTTTATCTTATAAATTAAATAATTTGATGAATGGTCAGCATATAATATAGACATATTTACGGACAATAATAATAATAATCTACGAAAACCGCGGTAAACAAGTATTACTTTTTCATACAACGGTAATTATAAACATATGGTAATTAGTATACGGTAATTAGAAAACGATAAATTTTCATAAAAATGTTTAAAACCGACACAGTATACAAATTCTAGCTTATTATAACGTACGGAGGCCAAAGTACTGTCTCCATTTACATGATCAACTTGGGTCTATCTTAAAAATCTAGTATTAAAATAAGAACAACGGTAATTAGAAAAGTTTTTAACCAAGGCTACGGTAATTATATACTTACGTGCTTCATTGGCGGTACACTAACATGAGAGTCATACAACTGCTGATGGACCTCGGTACATACTGAGGAGACGCGATGCGTACGGTAGTGATGTGCCAAATACTTTTATTTAGGGATGTGCACTCGAGAACAGCAGATGTTACGGTAATTAGAAGTTTCCATTGGACATACGATTACTTCATAATAATTATTTGTAGACTGGTTCTATTGACTTGATATTTTGTTATGCGATAGACGCTGCTTAATATCGTTTAAAACGTTTAATGGATCAAAGTAAATCTATACGCTATAAAAATTACAAGCAAGTTTTAAGATTAAGTTGGTGTGCGGACACGCCACGGTAATTAGAGAACAGAGGTTTTTTGAACATAAGTTAAATTAATTTAGTCTTAATTACTTAAAACAAAAGCCAATATTTTTTTTACAGCTAGGTACGGATGCTATCTTTAATATATAAAAAAGTGCATGATTGAATATGATGATATTACGGTTTAAACAAGCCCGGACACGAAAAATTTGCTAATCGGAGAATGGCCGATATACTCTTATTGTTTATTCGTTTAATACCGGAACAGTACAAAGAAGTCGACACCATCTTCTGAATGGTTAATATTAATTTACGATTAGTCAGTCGCCATCTTTATTATCTGTTTTGTAGGGAAGTTACCCAATAAATACTGTTTATGCTTCAATAATTTAATTTATGCTTCTAATAATTTTATAAGATTCTATTGATTGTAATTTCATAAGATTATAAGTGTTCTTACTGTAATTATTATTTGTTGAAGTACCAGAAAAGCATAAAGATTGTGACACCATCTTCCGAACAGTTAAAACTAATTTCCTGATTTGTCAGTCGCCATTTTGTAATCTATTGACGGGATTTTTGTCCTATAAATATAATAATTTGTAAGAAAAGAGGCAGTTATTATTGTTTATTGGCCGGTTAACGTTTCTACTTGATAAGTGGCGTATAAGTGATTAGTGTTATAACTTATTCAATATTATTGTGTTAAAAGTGTATATTGTGAATGAATAAATATATATTTGAAGTAAGAAATAAGTGTTTAATTGAGAGTTTCCAGTTGTGTTCCACATTTATGTAAAGATTAATTCTTATTTGTAAATTCAACGTCATGTAAGGTTAAGATACAGGCAGACAAAAATAAAAAATAATTTTAATTCATCATTCATCAACATATACATACTAAAAAAGTCAATGTATTTTAAATGTACAGTGTACGCGTGTGTCGGTCCTGCTACAGTTTTATTATTAAAAAAACTCGCGTTACTTAGCTTTATCAATATAACACATTTTTATCGAACGACATTAATAGAGCTTAGCGTGTTATTTAGTCTAAAGTTTTACATATATTATATTTTTTAAATATATCACCATTAGAGTTTAAAGAAATATGTAATAGTTTCTGTCTGTGACTTTTATATGACTATTATATTTCCTTGTATTCGAACAGTAAAAACTTTCTTTAACTTCTAACAAAACGCTTTTTTACAGAAACCAAACAATATGTACATAAAAAATCCAACTGATTACATTCTTATGTAAATTGAAGACGCAGCACATACGTTAACTGAACACAAATACAAATTCAATTTAAATCTATAAATTAAATTCTTTGTTTCATTGTAATTTATCTCAAAATTATTATTAGATAATGAAGTCATTTTATAACATAAATATTAAGTGAAAGTAAAAAAGTTTGATTCATCAGATTGAAATCCGTTTCGAAAATTATTTGAAAGGTTGTGGTGTTAATTAGGTTATCATTATTACTAACAAAAATTAACCGCTCGGCTCTCGCACATTCGTTTTTACACTTCCATTGCCTCTCCCAAAATAACAGTAATGAATTTTGGTGTATACATACTCAAATCATGTATATAAACATATACTATAACTTTGTATCAAGTATTTATACTCAAGCCAATTTTTATTGAAATTCGTTCAGTAGTGTGTATTGTGATGTGAGTCCAAATGATTGAGAGACGGACAAATAGAGAAACAGACAGACGAATAAGAATGAAAAAATTAATTTCGCTTCAGTGCTGATTATGATAGAATTTACTCCAAACATTTTTGAAAATATCCTAGAAATAGTATCTTAGGAGTAGTTAGTTATATTTTATTATAAGAATCAATAAATAAACAAAGCCTTGTCTACTGTATATAGTTTGCACAAAACAAATATTATAATAATTCCGACTTTAAATTACAGCAACATTCAACCCAAGATTTCATTCAATAATTTCTATAACTTTATTGTAAAACTTTACTATGAACTTTACAACTAATTTGTAATTCTGAGAATAGGTATTGGTGGAAAGTTCCAATGGTCGTTTCATTAATTATTATAAATTCATAATAGCCATAACTAATTAATTACAAATATTTTGCACTTGTTTAAATGAAAAAAATAATAAAAATTAACCACAATAACCGAAAAATAGTTACAGTTTGACCAAATTTCTAGGTTTTTCTTACAAGCCCATAATTTTCAATTCCATGGGATAGTTTTTTTCTGATTTTTCTCATGATGGTTACAATCAATCCTGTCACCCCGTTTCGGCTTGACGTTGAGTTCTGGGATACCCGCCACACCATATATATACAAATGTTAGACTCAGGCGGGAATCGAACCTGCAACCCGCGGAACAGAAAGCACTGCAATCGCCAACGGGCTAGTCAAAATTTCGGAAATTTCATTAAAAAATACAATAAGTGATCTCTTTTCCACTTACTTCGTTTTAAACTTGGCTTTGATATACATATATACATAGTTTTGGTACAGTCTGGAGTTAATCTAATAAAAGAGATGATTATTTTTAGTTTAGATTTGTTTTGAGTCGAAGAAAAATAGTTTGAGTACGGTTATTCGAGAGCAGCTCGTATATTATGATAAACAACTGATGACAACTGAAGAAAGATAACCGACTAACATAATTTCAATGGTATTGGCGGCAAAATTATATACTGTGTTAGTCGAAACGAACAATTAAAATTTAGCTCATGCTAATATAAAATTAAGTAATTTTCTATTTTCCTACAAGTTTATTTAATATTATATAACCACCATACTGCTTGGTTCGAATGAATTCCCCAATTTGCGTATAGTTTTATACGTGTTCAGAACTTGAATAGTTGCCAAGATGAATGCTGAAGTTACCGTATGACCATACCGCGCACGTGCTGTCAGGTTTGTATCGCTGACTTTATTACGAACCTAAATAAATTTAACAATGTTATAACAGTGAACGTTACGAAACCGAAATTTACTAAACGTGATAAAATAATATAAAAGAAAACGTTAAAATATAATAAAAATATAAACTTAACGTAAAGTATTTAATAACATTTATTTATTTAAAATAGTTAATAACTTTATCACATAGATTAGTAGCAATATTTTAAAGGAAAATTTAACTGATTTAAGTTCAGTTTATTTTACTCACTATTAATCCTAATTAGTAGTATTATTTTACTTGTGTTAGTTATTATTTTATTTTTCGGGTTACACTTATTGTAATTTTGTTTGCGATAATATTAAGTGTCTGCAATTTGTGTAGTGACAAAAATAAACATCTTTCATTTTTCTTTCTGTCAATTTTATTATAGTACAGAAAAAAATATCTGGAATACCCCAACTGCGGAAATACTTATCTTACAGAAGATATACTGATCTCAAGTAGTGTAGTATTCCTGTGGTGAGCAATGGGCCTACAAAAGTTTGCCGCTCCATTAATTAAGGAAAATAGGTAAAAGCAGCGAATGTATTAGGGATGTGAAGTTTCGGAAAAATCAGTTTTTTCGGATCGGATTTTTTGAGGATGCACTGTGCTGACAGCAAGGTTACGGTCGGCAACGCGCTTAGATGCTCCCTGTATTGCTTACGTCTCCAAGCTATGGTCACGGCTTGCCATCAGATGGACCGTACACTAGTGTGCTACCCTAATGGTATAAAATCCGTTGTAGCGCTTTTACAAAATTATATTTGCTATCGATGAAAAGTCAAACAGCGAAACTCCATTTAGCAAACAAAGTTATGATTTCTAAATACAATTTTTATTTCAAACTTACATGCTTACTCTCTTGCTACGCCAAAGCAAAATTTAATTTAAACTAAAGTCATGTACAACTTCAAGAAGAATACAAACAATTAGGTACGTCTCCTTTGGCAGTTTGTACGTGAACACAAAACGTTAAAACTACTTAGTTGTTCTAAACGAAGAAAAAACAAAGGTGACGTTTAATGTGTTAAAAGGAAAGAATTAGAAACGTATTCCTTTTAAAATTAATCCTAAAAAAAACTGTGTCATTATGTGAACAAAGTGGTATATTAAATAGTGCGGTAAATTTATGTAACAAAATTTTAAGTCATAACAGTTGCAGATTTTAGACCCGCATACCGTATATACGAGTCTTCTTTTCAAACCTAGAACTTATTGACAAAAATTGTTCCTATTTTACATTAATTCCCAAATTTAATTACATTTAACGGTTCATTTACTACCGTCCATTTTTAAGTAAATTTCAAAATATTAAAATCTATCATAATTCAAAAGAATTTTTTGATTCCTATCGAATGTGTCAATATAAATTACATACAATTTAGTTCGCGATTTAATGAGCTATTATTATATTTACGAACCATATTGAATGCTATTGTCACTAGAACCATCTTGATTTATGCGTAACAGACATTAATTTTTGCATGATAAGCGATATTTATTGCTTTCGAAATTAATTTCGGTAATAATTAATACGTATGTTTATAACAAAAATGATAATGATTTTGATAATGAAAATATAAATGTGATTCTAGAATAAATAATATGCCTATATATAATAAATAATAGTACAACAAGTCAGACAAATTTATTGCGCGAAAATAATTATAGTGATAAAACAAAAAATCAATTTCATAAACATTTCATGAATAAGCTCTTTTTACCTCTATAACAACAGTAAACATCCGCACTACTGCATTTAAATATCTTCACAAAGGCTTAATCTGCCATACTGATCCACAGCGTGAGGGCTAACATAAAATATTATAAGTATTAAGTAGTAACTTATTACTTTTTACAAGTGGAGACTGACGACCGTGTATCGTAAATCGTCTGAATGTATCATCTAACTACGCGATAGCGCAGCGGTCCCAGCACTGGCTGTTGCGCTTGCGGTCGCGGGCTTTATCCCCGCACATGACAAATGCCATTTGTATTGGCCATATAGTTTGTTGAGGTCTAGCAGTATGTATGTGCTTGTGTATTGTGTGTTTTCGGACCCCCAACATAGAAGAAAATCTTACTGGGGGCCGTGTGAGCGTGAGTGTGCATCGTTTATTTACTTATTATTATATAATGAATAGGAAATAAAACTTATTTTCCTTCTCGTCGCTGGTAAAATACTGCAAAGATAGAATACGTCATTCTCGCTACCTGAAATAAAAGAAATATAATTTTATTTTATATCAATCTAAGTAGATGTAATATTTGTAAATTAATTTAAGTTGTGCTTTCTTAAATTTTAAGAATCTATGTTTTTTCAAAAGTTATTTTTACATCAAGATATTTACTGATACAAAAGTTGTATAAGACAGATCTTGAATCCCAAAGGCTTTTAGTATCAAAGGTTTCTGTGCTTGTCCACATCCAACGAGAACAATGCGTCTGATATCGTTGTACGACTGTCCATTCATCTCACATAAGTGCCAGCCACAAAAGAACATCGAATTTGATAAGAGCAAAGCCTAGAAAAGTTGTTTTACCGTTATTGCATAGTAAAGCAAAAAATAAGTAAAGCAATTTTTTGTACTGTTTTCGTACCTGATAAGTAATTTCACCCGCATTCCAGAGATTCAATGCTAATAAGAAAAACAGAGAGCCCACAAATGAATAAGTCATGAAAGCATTCGTTAAGTTTAAATGAGGAGAAAGCTGAAAGTTTTCAAGACATTACATTTCAGGTTTCTGTAAACAACTACTTCTTTGTTTAAGAAACTTCGAGCTTACGGCTAAGCGGAGCAAAAGCAAAACTGCCACCGCTGAACTTTCGCAGACTTGTAGAGACATAATGATACCGAATATTCGATGTATTTCCTCTACTAGACTGCAGAGATAAACAAAATAAATATATGAACAGCGTCTATTTTTTTTTTGCACTTAAATACTTTTTCGTTTTTGTCATACTCACAACATCAGCTTTTGATGTATCTTAATCCCCTCTATGCATTCTACCATAAGTATTTTAGCAGCATCCTCATTACTCATAATTGTAAGATTCCATTCGAATCTCTTTCTTATTCTCTGGTAATACCGGCATAAAGTGACAAACTTATAGGCCATAATAATAAGGTGAATTATCGGCATACAATCAACCGAGATCATCGGTAGCATCATGTAGAGCCACGTCATATAGAAGAATACACGAAATACACTTGCTATGACAGACTCGTCATAGTAACCGGGAAAGTAAGTAACGACTGTGTAAAAAGGCGTTTCTAAAAGATAAATAATAATTATTATATTCCACAATAATAATCATTTTATCAAATTTATTATATATCGCGCGCGCTTCAGCCTGCTTTACCCCACTACTGGGCATAGACCTCTTTCCCCATTTAGGAGAAGGATCAGAGCTTAATCCACCACGTTGCTCCAATGCGATTTGGCGGATATATTCCTTACTATGAGTAACGATCGCTATCAGGTGTATATGATAATAACGGAAACCGACGGCTTAACGTGCTCTCCGAGGCACGGTGGAGACCCACAAGGGCTGCACAAACACCCAGACCGTGACAAACACCTGTATGGCCAATACAAATGTATGTCATGTGTAGGGATCGAACCCGCAACCGCTAGCGCAACACACACAATCCACGGCTGTAACCGTTGCGCCAACTCGGCGACTATGCGACGTTATAAAATATATTTAACTTTAATTAAGTAAGCTTAACAAGATAATAATCTGAAGAAATATTTAGATCTATAATTAATTTAATGTAAAGGAGTTGAAATAATTTCGGGTTTTTCTAGCATTTGAACAGTTTTCCATATTAAACAATTAATACGAACGAATTGCAAAAGAAAAATAACCTTCAACAATCGCTTTTCTTAAACTTTCCACTCCATAAGCAGTTAGAGACAAATAAACAGTTAGAACATAGAATAAGATGCCCCAAACTACTTTCCTCTTCTGTTTTCTCATAATAAATTCTTCTTCTTTATCCTGCATTACACATACCATTTCATAATTTAACTTTTTTATAGATCTTTTATAATAGAGCATGAAAAACATTTTTATGAGTATTATATCGTGTATAGCCGAAAACATAATCGCTGATTTTTTCTCCACCTCTGGAAAATTGCCGAAAATAGCTGCCAAGTTTTCCAGAAAAATCATCGTGAAATATATACTGAATGAAACCAAGTGATAAATTTTGTAATATATCGATTCCTGATGAACATTTTCGAACCAAAAATTTCCGGCTCCAGCATAATACACGTATTTACAATATCCTTTCAACAGTGTTTTAGTGTTCGTCGACATGCTCCAAATTAATTTAGTGGTAAATTATAAAACAGACTCACGTAGTCACAACGACACTCAATTTTTAAATGACAAATGCTACAAGCAATAATATATGTGTAGGTATAAACAAAAAAAAACTAGACTTAATTAAGACGGCAAAAACGTTTTATCGAAAGTTTTGTTTTACTACAAACTTTTAATTGATATCGTTAGTTTGCGTCATTACCACTTATTTCCAAGGTTTTATTACGGTATTCAATATCCCAAACATTTATTATTAATGCAAGTTTTAACAATGCTCTACTAATAATTACTAAAGTTTCGTAATACTGTACCAAACTAACTAGTTATTTATTAACAACACTTAATTGCCGTGAAAAAAATAATACTATTTATTTATCCATTTTAACAACAATTTCGATATAATATGATATTATATATTAACTGACTCTGATATATCACCTATTAATTAAACTAATACTTATTGTATTAGTTTAATTAATTATCGTTAATAAAAATGAATGCTTACTACCAACAAAAAATACCTGAACATTCTTAATGTTCTAATTATATTTAATATTAATTCTAATTATATTTATGTATTTAATTGTTCACGACGATGACGCTTTGGCGCAACAATCACAGCATTGGTTGGTTCAGCAGGCTGTTACGTTAGCGGTCGCGTGTTCAATCCTCGCACATGACAAACGTTTGTATTGGCCATGCAGATATTTGCCGTGGTCTAGGTGTTTGTGCAATCCTTGTGGGTCTCCCCACTGTGACACGGAGAGCACGTTAAGCCGTCGGTCTCGGTTGTTATCACGCACACCAGATAGCGATCGTTACTCATAGTAGGGAATGTATCCGTCAACCCGCATTGGGCCAGCCGATTGGTGGACTAAGCTCTGATCTTTCTCCTACATGGGGAAAGAGACCTGAGAGCAGTGGGATTTTACAGGCTGAATAATTGTTTAATGGTATAATTGTTTAAGAATATTTATTATACTTTAGTAAAAAAGCATTGTTTTGTGAAAATGGATAATATTCCTACCAAATTTTACGTATATTGTTATTAACAGGTTACTGTTAACGGTTAACAAATAAAAAAACATAGTAATAGTAGATTCATCCTCATTAACGTCAGAGTTTAAGATAGCCTCTGGTTATAATAGTGACAGGGACAGACAAGAATACATTACAGGAATCCATCTCAGAGATCAAAGCTTCATTGAACTAACACACGCATTAAATGTGTGTAGATAGACACAGTATTCTTGTTGCTCTTGTAACAATAGGACCACGTATTAGATCTGATACATCTTTTACTCGAATAATACATGTTTATAAATGATATTATACAGTACACATATTTTAATTATAGATTAACTTAATATAGAATCATCAGTGTGACTGCGCTCACTTTGCAGTGCACTTTTGAAAGCTGTCAATCTAAAATGTTTGGTATTTTTACCAACCGACATCAAAAAAGGAGGAGGATATCAATTCGACTGTATTTTTTTTTTTGGTCAGTTACCGCAGAACTTTTTACTGGGTGGGGCCTGTCCTCGTATTCCGGCGCCATTTCAGACGATCTTGAGTTTTCCCTAAATCTAAGTTTGTCCGCGCCAGATCTTTGGCAACGTTTGTCCACCACGTGACCTGGGGTCTTCCATCCTTTCTTGTGGCCCTTTTTTTGTTAGAGATAGCCAGGGCAGTTTTTACGGCGTTACATTTGTCCTGTCATCACATTCCCTTATCACCGTAAACAACTTTTCACCATGTTATCTACCATGGGTGCGACCCTGAAAGATCTTGAAACGTCTTGTGACTCTCGCTGCCCATCGTAGCATTTTCATTTCGTTTGAGTGCATTTTTTGTTCATGCTGTTTTTTGACAGTATTCTACAGTTCTATAAATTTACTTACGATAAATAACTTTTATTATTTTATAATACCATAATAAATCATTATAATTGTTAATTTCATTATGAATTTTACCTCTTATTTTTATGCGTATAATAACGGATTCCTAACTACTATCTAATCAACTACTAAAATTCTCGAACAATTAAATAAAAAGTTTTTTTTTGTTTAATTATATCAATAAAGCAACAATACACGTTGAAAACTTGAATTTCAAAATGGCAATATGTTAAGAATAGGTAGATCGATAGACGTCGACAGGAGTATCCTTTTCAAAGGCAAAAGAAGTAGGTATAACATAAGAAATTTAATATTAACAAATAAATAAAGATATTAAACGGACACTAAATTTATAATTAGAAAATGGTTTACTAATTTGTTCTTATATTAGATCTCATAAATAATATACCTAAACAAAATCTGTTAAAAAAATAAATAATTAAGATACGATGTATTTAAAAGATATAAATTTATAAAAGATTCTTTTAGTAGCGAGATTTATAAAGTCATTTTGATAAGAGGAATCCAACATCTTTTTCCGATATACACCTGCAGCAATATATCAATGAGAAGCTCCCAAAGGATAAACGGCGAGGGTCACGTACGGGAATTGTTTTTCAACAAACCCAACATTACCTCTCACTTTGAGAGGAAAACTTTATATCCTATCCCTTACAGGGCCATTATTTCACACAATTTTCCTAAAGTGCAATAACGCGTGCGCAAAAACGCTTTTGTTTCATTAGTGACCTCAATAAAGTATTTAGAAATACAGTTCTCTGTGTGGGCCAATTAAAGCATCGAATTCCTGTTTACGAGAGTTTAGTTCATGGTCTACAAATACATTTACTATGCCTCGATGACGGTTGTAATTCTAGTGAGAACGTAATCATTATTTGTAAGTATGTCTTCATATCCCTCGGCGCTTCGTCGATGTCCATTCGAAAGGAAATACACGCTTCGATACTCAAACGGTACTCTTTTCAATTACTACACCTGAAAGATAAATAAGTATCTATATATATTCGTAAACTATTAAATATTAAAAGATTCAGTATTGTTGTTGTATTACCTACAGTATATTAAACGTGTCTATTGTAAAAATTATATGGAAGAAACTAGAGACAAATATTTAGAATATCGAATAAGTTTAGTGTTAGTTGTTTTTATGTAATAAAAAAATTCTCAACAAAAGTTCAAACATGACAAGTTCTTAATATTATGTCCATGGAGGGGAAGATGTTTATTCAATAATTAAAATCTCTTGTGTTGTATCTTAGAAACTTTTCCCTCAATTTCTTTTTATTTTCAAACTATTATAAACTTACTTCTTTTGAAATGACTCTGAATTTACGTTTTTTAGCAACTACATAGTTACTAACTATTTAGACTTAGAAATTAACGAAGTGATAAAGTCTCTAGAAAATATATTTACATATATATATATATACATATATATATATATTTCTTGTGTGCGTGTGTATGTCACTGAACTCCTCCTAGACGGCTGGACGGATTTTGATGAAATTTTTTGTGTGAGTTCAAGGGGATTCGAGGATGGTTTAGATTCATAATTTGGTCCACTAGAAAATGTTTATTTAACTAATTTTTACTTTATAAGCAATTGTTAATTTTGGAATGTTTTACATTGGATCCGATAGACTGCGCTACCATCGCAGCATCAAATATTAAATATTATTCTATTTTAATTTCATGTTGTTGTTTTAAGGTTTATCCCCAATAGGGAAAGGCAAAGGACTATAATCCATACAGCCTAGTTTGAATTTGTAAGTTTCGTTCTGATATATCAAAAGGCCGGAGCCAAGCCTGAAGTAACTTTATTTTTCTTCTGATTCGATGACTGGTAAAGTAAGGCCGAAGCCAAGTCTGTAATTTCACTATTTTAATTTCAGTTTGTCCCGACAGTTGATGCTGCGATCAAATTGAGAAAAATATTTGAAATTTTGTGTTATGACAAAACAACGTTTGCGAGGTCAGCTAATTTACACATAATTATGTAATGTAAGCATGTGTAAGCGATTGATCACAAACAAATAGACACCGGGGAATTTTAGGTATTAGTTATCATGTTATCTCTGACGGACCCTTGTAAGTACTTACATAAAGACACTCTAAACTTCTTACTTTGTTCAAATTTTTAAAAAAATATTTATAATAAAAACCAACAATAATAAATGAATGTACAAATAATGACTGGCTATCTCAATGTTGCAAGATGTTGTTATATTTTGGACTCTCACCAATTACCGTGTTACTTATCTCGAAATATTCTCTGTTAACTTGATAGCCAAAATAACTGAGTTAGCACCTGTACAATAAACCAAGTGTAAGTGCTATAAAGCATACGTACTACCTCAACGGATCTTGTAGTACGTAAACAGACGTACCTAGTAAAATACAAATGCAAAAGAAACAACTCTGCAAATACGTTATTTATGCCTTTTAAGAATTCTTCAGACTGGAAATAAATTTAATTGAATTAATTACTTTACCATACAAATATTCACTCCGAGTGTTTTTATAATCATCTATCTATTATTATATTATAACTTAGTATAGTATCTGAAATTTAAAACGTTATACCAGAACGATCACCATTAAAGTTACGAACATTTTAAATTTTTACGACATACTGCCTGACCCAGTAAACTATATGGATTCATTTTTAATTTTCTTTTATAAGTTGTAACTTATTAATCGAACCTTGTCCTTTTTGAAGTTGGTTAAAAATAATAGCACGTAAACTCATTCATGTCAATGACCAAAGACCAAAACCTATTTCCCTCCGGCGTGGGGTAAGACAGGGGGATGTAATATCACCGAAACTGTTTACCAATGCGCTAGAGGATGTTTTTAAGACCTTGGATTGGGGGGAACGAGGCATCAACGTCAACGGTGAATTCATCTCTCACCTTCATTTCGCCGACGATATTTTCATCTTTGCGGAGACGCTGGATGAGTTAGGCCAAATGCTGGCCGGCCTAAACGAGTCCTCCCGACGTGTCGGTCTCTGTATGAACTTGGATAAGACGAAAGTTATGTTTAACAACCAAGTCATACCGATACCGGTATCGGTCGATGGTACCCTTGTCGAAGTTGTGGCAAACGCAGTGTGGGACGTCCTCCGGCCCGTTGGACCGACGATCTACGTAAGATTGACGGTGTAGGCTGGATGAGGATTGCGGAAGACCGGGACGTGTGGCGCGAACTTGGGGAGGCCTATGTCCAGCAGTGGACTGTGATAGGCTAAAGTGTAAACTCATCTGTGCCCGTTGCTGACATAGTAATTTTTTACGGATCATTACTCATGGTAGGAACAGTAACCACCAATCCGTAGCGAAGCGAAGTGGTGGATTAATGTACAACACTTTCCTTACTTAGAGAAAGCTAAGACAGCTTCACGTGTAAGTCGAAGGTTTAAAAGCTGATTCACACCACTTCAAGAACTTCTTAGACTTTCATTACGATGCTCTGAATTTTTCGTAACTGTATATTTTCGGTGGTTCATAACTAAGGATTAGTTTTCTTTTAGTTAATAGTAGATAAGCTCCAATTCTTCTTCCAATATCCTCCATATTAGGAGACCTTTATCCATTAAGGGGATATTTTCAGACTGATTTAGTTCAGTCATACGAATTGGGCACGCCCGTAATCTTAGAAGTTGATTTTAAAAAAATCGATTCTTATTGAGGCTCTAAGTCTAAGACATATATATAAAGAGACAAAAATACAAGTTCTAGAATGAATATTTTATTTTTTCAAATAAACAATAAGCATTCTGGCAACTCATTCCTTAAATATACAAATTTTCCCGTAATATTGTAATTTAAATTCATAATTTACCTTTAATTTCGTATAAGATTTGCTTTTCACCGCCTATAGCCACCTACACATAAATAGCAAAAGGGATAACCCAATTTGTATACTATATTTACATTATAGGAGCTTACGTATACATTTATAGTCAAATCCCGTTAAGAAAGTAGTCACTGTCACTCAGCTTAGCCACAACTTTTGACCAATTAAATCGTTGTGAAATAGAACTACGTATTCATTTTAACCAGTTGAAACAAATCAAATAGGCGTTCTAATGTACTGTTATTTAATTAGTCATGGGGCGTTGCTAAGATGAGTAAACGTTGAGACACTATTTTCTTGACGCGAATACACTATCTGTACTAACTGTAAACTTAAATGTTACTTTTGCAACACGAATGTGAAATAATTTGTCATCAAAATATTTTATATTGTGCTTAAATGATAATTGGGAAAGTTTCCGAGCGATATGTGAACACGTCGGTTCTGTGGTTAATTAACGGTGTATTTATTTTAAGTTAAAATTTTTGATCATATATTTCCAACGTTTTCATTCTGAACATACTTGTATGTTCTCGTATAGCGCACAATATTATGTATTAACAGTGAGTTAATTATGTCACATATGAAGATACAAGGGCCTTATCGCTTATAGCTGTCTCCTCGAGGCAACCTATATTGAGAGTAATGTAGGAAAAAGAGCTGGGAAGAAGTTGTATTTATATGTATCGAAAAAGTTTATAATTTTTTTTTATCAGTTTTAACAAATAGAACTAAAAATAAATAAATTGAACAAGCAGGACCCTTTATTAATAAAATTATTAATAAATGTGTACTCAAGGTAATCAATACTCTTACATCATCAGCTATCGGGAATTTTTTGCTATTGAGTTATAAGCCATTATAAAATTGACACGGAACTTTCTGTATGTAAATATAGGTAAAAGTAGAAGAAAAATAAACGTCAGATGTAACTTTTAGAGAATATTAGTTATACGAATATTCGTATATACGTTAGTGTCGCCATGCAATTGCCGTAGTAGAATCTTGTTCCAAAATGCTAAGTCACGTACGTAGTCTACATAGTAAATGAGGTCGTAATACTTAGCATTACTACACTTCTATACTTATTTGTATTTTAATAACTCTATAAATACTCGAATATAACATGTGGTTCAATAAGTCCCGAGACTAAGTACTAAAAAAGGTCTTTTTTATAAAATTAATTTTTATTCATCAACATAGTCTCCTCCAAGAGCGATACAGTCCCTCCAACGCTTTTCTAACTTTTCTATCCCATGTGTGTAGAACGATTTGTCTTTGGCTTCAAAATAAGCCTCCGTTGCTGCGATAACTTCACTATTTGAGTCAAATTTCTTACCCTGAAGCATTTTTTGAGGTCTGCAAACAGCCAGTAATCGCTGGGGGCCAAGTCTGGCGAATAAGGGGGATGAGGAAGCAATTCGAAGCCCAATTCGTTAATTTTGGCCATAGTTCTCACGGACTTGTGACAAGGCGCGTTGTCCTGGTGAAACACCACTTTCTTTTTGTTCATGTGAGGCCGTTTATCCAGCATTTCGTACTTCAATCGCTCCAATAAGCACATTTAATAGTCACTATTTATATTTTGCCCCTTTTCAAGGTAGTCGATGAAAAGTATTCCATGCGCATCCAAAAATATAGACGCCATAACCTTACCGGCCGATTTCTGAGTCTTTGGACGCTTCGGGCGGCTTTCACCAGCCGCTCTCCACTCCGCTGCCTGCCGATTGGATTCCGGAGTGAAATGGTATATCCAGGTTTCATCCATTGTTACATACCGACGTAAAAAATCCTTTTTATTATGATTCATCAGCGCCAAACATCGCTCTGAATCATTGATACGTTGTTCCTTTTGATTAGTTGTAAGCAAACGCGGCACCCACTTAGAAAAAAGCTTTTTCATGGCCAAATTTTTATGTAAAATAGTGAAAACACTACCAGCTGAAATCTTCACTATCTCGGCTATCTCTCGCACTGTTACCTTCCGATCTTCCGATACGATTTTGAGGACTTGGTTAATATTTTGTTGAGTCACTGCTTCATTTGGACGACCTGAGCGTTCCCCATCATTGGTGTCCATGCGACCGCGTTTGAAGTCGGCATACCACCGACAAATGGTTGCTTTAGAGGGAGCTGATCCTGCATAACATTTTATAAGCCATTGCTGTGCTTCAACGGTATTTTTTCCCATTAAAAAACAATGTTTTATCAATACGCGAAACTCGTTTTTTTTCCATTGTATCGAAATTACAACCGTTGCGTCACTTAAATGTTTCAAAATCAATAATTTTATTGTTCCATTTTTAAAAATTTGACACATATTCTTGTATTGATAGCCAGTACTTTTTAAAAATCAAAAGAGTTTTTAATATATGCGCCATTTCCAGGTTAGTCTCGGGACTTATTGAACGATCTAGTAAAATGTATAATTTATTTTATGAATGAACTGAATTATTGAATCTACTTTAAGTTATTATAGCAACGAAATAACTTAGTATATATAACAACTAACTGCCCTTACTGTTTCACCTGAGTAATGTTTGCTCCTGTGATAATGTCAAAATGAAAATTATCCTATATATTATTGTGAATTATCTTCCAGCTATCTAGGTAACAAGTTTCAAAGTAATTCATTGTGTACTTTTTGCGTGAAAGAGTAAATAATATATATTCATTCGTCCGCAGTAGAAACACGAGAAGGAATAACAAAATTGTAACTCCAAAGTTTCTGACTGCGCAAAGTAAACGTTTCCTCCTTTCTAGGTTATGGTTTTCGCATGTTTAATAAAATCTGACAAACAATTTTGCATTCGTCTCAACGTACATATAAAGTTTTTATTAAAAATAAATTATTAGATAAAGCGAATTATTCTATGCTGGTTTACATAGTTGATAAAGATGTGTGGACTTAGTGACGCTGTATTTCATTGTTTTTTTTCATAATTTTATAGTAAATCACAGTTTATATATTATTTTCAAAAGAGCTGCAGCTGCGGAGTTTCTTGTCGATTCTTCTCTGCAGAATTTACATTCCAAATCGATAATAGCTTTACTTTTAAAAACTAATAATCATACTAAAATATTAACTTGTAAAATGACGATACAAAAGTGCTTTCGAAGCCTATTTAAATTAAGTTGTTTTTGATTTAGATTTTGATATTTCTCACAAACTTTTAAATTCATAATATTAGTTACTACTATTATTTTACATTCGTAACATAAACTTTGGTAACCTATTTGTTAAACAAATAGGTATTATTTGTGTATGAAGAAATAACCTTATAAATATGAAAATTATATTCTTTTCGTTTTTTAAATAAATAAAGTAAAAAAAAAAACTAAAAATAATGTAGAGACATTTCATTACAAAATATTATGTAACGCTTACTATGCAAATAATACTCGATCATTATACCTCAAAGTATCGTCATAAGTTGCATCCGACGAACACGACTAAAGTAAATAAGAAAGTAAAAAATTATTAAGAATAATAAATAAGTAAACGCAACATATGACTCAATTTCAAGAAAATCAGATATTTGTTTGTCAACGTACCTTCTCTTGGAACTGGGAAAAGCCATTTTAAAGTTAAATTAGTTCAAAGTTTGCCATTTCCGAATGCTCGCTGCTTTCAGCGAAAGGACGCACCACTTTCTTGTATAAAACATACTTTTCTAGAAAGTATTTCACATTACCAGAAATCTTAAAATCATATATGATATGGTAGTGTAAATATGTTTTTGATATAAATTTATCCTAATGCCAACATATTTAAATGCGGCGTAACCACTGGGACACAAACTAGGTGCGCACACGTAGGTATGTGTTTTGTATTTTTTTATATATATATATATATATATATATATATATATATATATATATATTTAATGTACTAATCCATACATCCTATAAGTCCCATAAATAAACAAAAACACAATTATCTTAAAAATATATCGGTCAAACTTGTTAATTGCATGATAATAAAGAAACATTTTACGGAGAAGTTGTGATTTATCTTTAAAAAAAGCAAAGACGAGATTGTTTTCCTTCAATAAAACAATATCGTAAATTTTGAGCGCAGAAACAGAATAATATATTGAGAAATCGTGTCAAACGGGATTTGTTCGAACTATAAATAATTGTGTTTGCTCGCAAACGAAAAAAAACCGACTTCAATTACATCGACAAGTAATACAACGTAGATCGACGAAAAAATAGTCGAGCAACTACGCGTTATTAAAGATTACTCAAAAAGTAGTTATCAGATCTCGATGAAATTTATATGTGACCACATGATAAACATCAGCTTTCGATTAAATTAAAAATTATTAAAATCGGTACACCCAGTAAAAAGTTATTACGGATTTTCGAGAGTTTCCCTCGATTCCTCTGGGATCCCACCATCAGATCCTAGTTTCCTTATTACGGTACCAAACTAGGGATATCCCCTTTCTAACAAAAAAAGAATTATCAAAATCGGTACATCCAGTAGAAAGTTATGTGGTATAATACAACGTAGGTCGACGAAAAAAGCGTCAAGTAAAAACACATTATTAGATATAGCTCGAAAAGTAGTTGTTAGATCTCAAATAAATTTAAATGGGACCAATTGGCACACACCACCTTTCGATTAAAACAAAATTTGTCGAAATCGGTCCACACGGGCAAAAGTTCTGATGTAACATACATAAAAAAATAAAAAAATAAAAAATAAAAAAAAAAAAACAGTCGAATTGAGAACCTCCTCCTTTTTTGGAAGTCGGTTAAAAAAGAACCAAATTCTTGTTTTCGTAACAGCAAGTGTTATGTAAGTACTTGGTTCCATTCGTTTTATAATAATTATGGATCACATTTATTGTTTATTAATTTTAATAACATTCTCTGGAAATTGTGAAACTTGTGTAACCCCAATTAATCCTAATCCTAAAAACCTTAAATATCAGTTAATTAATCAGATTTTCGAATTTTATTTTACTATTGAATATATTCGTATTTATATTTATTTGTATCGTTCACATCTATACAAAAAATAAAATAGGAGTGTCTGTTTGTAATATTGAAATAACCACTTTATACTAATGCGTATACACGGTACATATACAAAATATTTTTTTTTACAATTTTTGTCTTTCTGTCTGTTTGTTCCAACTAATCTCTGAAACGGCCGAACTGATTTTCACGGGACTTTCACTGGCAGATAGCTGATGTAATAAGGAGTAACTTAGGATACATTTATTTTAGAAATTTATATATTTTATAATTCTGCAAACACTTGTACAATAATTATAATAATATTCTGCATACACTTGTACAATAACTTTTTTGTTAAATTCCACGCAGACGAAGTCGCGGGCACAGTTAGTTTGTCGATAGAACTTAAACAGTTGCTACTAAATGAAAAGTAATTCAAGGTTTGTGCTATTCATATTCTTTATTTTGCAAAATTGATTTACATGGAGATGTAAATAAATTTTGCTCGCGTGCCAAATAAACAATAACTTAATAAAATAAATATGAATAAATATAATAACAAGCCAACTACAAAGTATAAATAGCAATTATATTATTATTTCTTACTCGTGCAGTACATTGAAGGCAGACTGTCACATGCTTAAGTGCGAAATGATTAAACAAAATAATTAACATAAAAAAGAGTTATCAAGTTAGATGCAGTCGTTCAGTAGATATTTGCGTACATACATTTCGGCGATTGTTTTACATAAAAATGTTTAAATACGAATGACATATATGCATGATAGAATATTTTTTGTAAACTAGGTGAAAGCGTTGTTCTGGGTTGTATCGTGGAAGTTGATGATAACATTCAAGAATGCAAATAGTATCTACCGAATTGCCCTTTGATCGAAATACCTTTATATATCTCCTAGAGTGGTTATGCCTTTAAGCTCCAATAAACCAAACGATAGCCTTTATGCTGCCATACTTTAGATACTTTGACAATATCATACATAAACATGTATGATATTGTCATAGTCTAGCCATAAATACTGCCACAATAAAAAAATATGTATTACACTAGCTTCTGCGCGTGACTTCATCCGCGTGGAACAGAGGCGCGCGCAATACTTGATTATTATTATTTTGCTGCGATGTTATTTAAAAACTGCGATATCTCCTGAGATACTTATTGAAATCGAATCATGTAAGAGGGTATTTTGTTTTAAATCAAATAGTTGTAATGAATAACGTATTTATTTAGCTAAGGATTAATATCATGTTTATAAAAGCATCTTCGCAAATAATACATTATTTTAGAACAAACTTGGTTAGCATAAAAAAGGTTATAGTGAGTCAACCTTAAAAGATAGATATATGCTGTCGCGGATTTTTTTTTAGAACTTTTAAAGATGATCAATTCTATCATACATGATTTTTGCGAAACTTTAACTGTTTTCACAGCGCACGCAGCGGAAGCTCTCAAAAGGAAAAAAGAACCCCCGATTTTGAAACATTCTTCGTTGGTGCTCCGCTCCTTTTGGTCTTAGCGTGATGAAATATAGCCTATAACCTTCCTCGATAAATGGACTATCTAACATCATCAAATAGGACCAGTAGTTTCTGAGATTAGCGCGTTCAAACAAACAAACAAACAAACTCTTCAGCTTTATTATATTAATATAGATTTGAATTTGTAATGTGTCATTTTTATGTGGTTTTTCATTGTGTTTTCTCATTTTCACGCTTATACATTGTAAAATATTTCATGATATTAAAAAGGAGTGGGGTGATAAGGAGAACCGAATCGCTGTGTTTGCGTTACCAAAGTAGATATGGAGCCAAATTTAATTTTTAAACTCTCCATACGCTAGGTATTAGTCAAATGTTTGTGTACCTATTAAACCACCTCACAAGTACAATGAAACCACCTCTGTTTGTGGCAGAAATAGAACTGGCCGTCCACGTAGGTACTAGGTAGTGTTCGTGCGAAAAAAGCGATCTTCTGTAAGGGAAAGAATTCGAAGAAATCCTGTCCGAAAGCAAAAGATTTTATCTAGGAAGATAAAGATAGTACCTAAATCATGTCATGCATTTTAAAAGATGACTTAGCACTTGCAGCCTTTAAGAGACGCACTGGGCATTTCTTAACTGATAATTTAAAAAAGAATAGGGTCGTAAAATCAGAACACGGTACGCTAAGGGAGGTTACAGAAATTTTTTGTTTATGGGTGGGAAATTTTTTACAGTTGAGCAGTATTTTAACAAACAAAATGATCGTATTTATGCTCAAAGATTCTCAATTAGTCAAAAAAAGTACAACGAGGGCATTATCTGACTTCAGTGATCGTTTTATGAGGTGTTAGCTATGAAGGAGTTACTGAGTCATATTTTTTCTCCAGGTTAAGCTCTTATATATATAGATACAAAGGTATTATGTTTATAATTAATAATACTTTTTACCTTTTTCTAAACTGTTTACATTTTATGCCTAGCAATGCATTTTTGGCTCCAATCTAATGGTAGTACAAATATTCATTAGCGGCAACTGCTATTTAAAATCGGATTGAACTGAGGTGTCGCTACTCTTTTGCTAGCTTTTTCCGTAATCGAATAGATGTTTTATCTCTTAATTTGAAAAGTTACAAAAACCATGGTCAGTTTATGGTTTTTGTTTTTCTATCATTAGTCGTTCGGTCAAAATTTATTATTACTTCTTTTATTCTCTATTATTTAGTTGTTATATTTTCACGTCGACTCGCTCTAGATTTTGAGCGATCTCTATATCTCTATAGTACTTCACTAATTGATAATGGAACAGAAAAACAACATCTTAGTGAACTAGGTCACTACATATTGATAAACATTTAAGCTAAATAATTGTATTTGCTCGCTAAACGAAAAAAAAAACTAACTTCAATTACATCGACAAGTAATAAAACGTAGGTAAACAAAAAAATAGTCAAGTAAATATACGTTATCAAAGATTACTCAAAAAATTGTTATCAGATCTCGATGAAATTTAAATGTGACCACATAATAAATATCGGCTTTCGATTAAATTAAAAATCATCAAAATCGGTACACCCAGTAAAAAGTTATGCGGTATAATACAACGTAGGTCGACGAAAAAATAGTCAAGTAAAAACGCATTATTATATATCATTTAAAAAGTAAATGTTTGATCTCAAATAAATTTAAATAGGAACAAATTAAAAAAAAAATTGTCGAAATCGGTCCACCCAGTCAAAAGTTCTGAAGTAACATGCATTAAAAAAAATACAATCGAATTGAGAACCTCGTTTTTTTTTTGGAAGTCGATTAAAAATACAAGTATACTTATGTAAATGTGTATTACTGAAAATAGTTTACACCAAAAATTTATTTACACTTACAATCCAAAAATGGTTGACTAAGCTTAATCTCTACCAAATACTTCCGATTGCAACTACTTGTAGCCGGTCAGAGCGAAGTGCACTGCACTTTGGCTTACACATACATAATTGGGTACCGTAAAAAAGCTCCCACAAGGCTATTAAGACTTTGAAAAAAAATTGATTTACGAGTTTTAATGTCAAAAAATTAATCTTTGAAAACATTATCTTTGAATGTACGGATAAGTAACGTGATGAAACTGTTTTACGGTCCCATCTTCGTTGTATTACATAAATTATATGTATCAAATCTTAAATTTTTCTTTAGCCTCAACAATTTTAATCTCCCAGGTATAAATAAAGAGTCACAATAAGTACCAAGAAACTCATACTGAGCAAAAGAAAATAAATATTAAAAAACAAACTCAAACAAATCGGAAAAACTTCCGAGACCACGGTACTCAAACAAGGAAAGAGAAAAGAAGGTAATTTGAATGATAAAACAAATGTGAATTTCTTTTTGAAACCTTGAAACTTAAAAAAATAACGTACCGTAAGCAATCAAGCAAGCAACCAAGTTTTTTAATAAGATGTAAATAAAATCTAATCGTGCAGCTGTACCAAAATTAATAACTACCAAATTATTAAACGCTACATTATTAATCATTACATTATCATTGCAGCCTATACAGTCCACTGCTGGACATAGGCCACACCCACGGGAAGAGAGAGGGTGGCTAAATTCTTTAGTGCCGTAGCCACACAGCACACATTATTAATATTTACGTGTAATTCCTTATAACATTTTAAGTACAAAAACTAGTTATAATTTTTAGTAGCTTTAAAATTACTACCCTATGGTTAATTAAAAGTTGTACATACGTGTAGGATACCAATCCGCCTGCCCAGCGTGGTGAGCATGGGTAAAACACATGAGTTCATGCCATTTTTGGCGCGAACTTGTGGAGACCTATGTCCAACAGTGGACTGCGATAGGCTGATCTGGGTGTATACTACACACACACATACACGCAGCATATGGAGCAGCCTGGACTAGGACATAATACTGTTTTTAAAGAGTGTTGTGTTCCAGTTGGTGAGTAGGGTGACTAGAGCTCCTGTTTAAAATTGTGGATACGATCTGCAATGTGCTTGCGATGCTTCTAGTGTTCCAGTCGTCTCTAAGCTACGGTAATCGCTTACCATCATGTGAACCGTATTTGCCGACGTAGTTATATAAAATAAAAATAAAAATGGCTGCATTAAAAGACAACTGTCGCGGCGTATTGGTTCTAGCTACAGATTTTTACAACCCACTCACCGAGCGAACCTGAGTTAGTTTTAAGTTACGCTCCAAAATAGGTTTTTTAAAAGGTTAGTTATAATTGTTTGCCAACAAAAGTTTTAGTTGTATAAACTACCGAAATATATAAGTAAGTACCTACATATAGTAAGTATGCTCTCAACCAATTTTCATTCAAATTCATTGAGTAGTTCCGGTCCAATTCGCGCCAAGGTACAAATAGACATACCGACAAAAATAAAAATAAATCTTTCCGAATCCAAGCCCTCGAAAAAAAATTCTGAATGTCTTTTATTCACAAAACGGGATCTATAGCAGATTTATTACAAGATTACATATTGTTTTTTAATTTCATACCGTTGATATTAATCAACGGTATGTAAATTAAAACAGAAATGTGATTTAAAGAGAGACCAACCTATTTGCTACCTATAAACCCCATGAGACTCATTGCAAACAAACGCTAACTTTATCAGAAGGCCCGTGTTGTAGTCAAGAATGCCCTAATCGGCCATTTGAAAGCGTTAAGCCCCTATTTATTATCGTAACTAGCGGAGCACTATCGCTTTCGAAACGAGTCCGAGATCGTTCTGTGTTTCTTACTAGCCATTTGTCTGTACCCTCTTACTAATTCAACAAAACGCTAGTACCGCCGAGATAAGAACTTTGTTTCGGAGATTACTGATAAAACAGTTCGTGATAACCTGGTGATTATTGGACTTAAGTGCTTGAACGTCGAAGAGCTTTAGTCTGATAACGGCAATTATACCTATAGTTCCCAGTTGGAACTTTAAATTAAATTTATTGTTTTATACGATTAAAGAACGTGTTTTTCTGGAACTTTTTCGAAACAGTATTTTTTTAACCTTCTTACATTCTTGGATTGTAAATATACAATGTTTATAAACAGTAGGGAGATTTATGCCAAAAATTAGTTTCGGTTCAATAATGATTGTAGGTAAATATACTATACATATTTTTTCGTCTTCCAAAAATCTTGACTTAAACAAATTTTAGGCATAGGTTGGGTTGATAACTTATTGTTTACTACATAAGTAAAATTATTACAAATTATTGTATTACTTTAGAAAATTTGACACAAAATCATTCTCAAAGCATGATAAGGACAAATAACTATAATCTTTTATAATGGAAAGTATACCTGAGTAGCTGTCTTTTCTAGTTCAATAATCAAAACAACTTTATATTATAAAATCAAAGCTCTTAGTACGGATAGATGCAGGATCTTTTGTGGTTCTTCAAGCTAAACTACTGACCTGATGATCGCCAACTTAGATACGGAATGCAAAAAAACTTCATTGTCACATAATGTATCTTTTAACCTGCAATTTCTGAAGATTCTTAATATCACGTGAGTAGAATTGCGATCGAAATATGAATTAGATATTTCTATCTGTAGTCGAAACGTCGAATAATTATGTTTTGTCATCAAGCATACCATTCCATACAAATTCGATTAGGAAAGGTGACATCATTATCTATTATACTGCAGCTATTGATATACCATTAGTATGTATAATTAGGCACAGAGAGGATGTAGAATAAGTATTTAAATTTTATATACATTTTATTATTATTTTCGTGGTTAAAGTATATTTAGAATAAAGGAGATCTGAATCGAATACCAATAAGACATTATATAGATATAAATTACGGTATCGTTTTTTTTTTCAGTTACCTTGCCCTAATATTTTATTCATTGACGAAAAAATACAGACGCGAGGGCTGCCTCGGAACATAATAAGTAAAAAGATGAAAAAATTAATACTCTTTTAAAAAAACTAAACTTATAACAATTGTGATCAAGGTAAATCTTATTTAAAAAAAATGCAATTAGTTTATTTTATGTAATCTTTTCGAGATTTGAATAATATACTATTAAATAAATTCTTTATAGTATTTTAAATATGTACATAATAAAATTAATAATAATTTAAAATAACTTTATGTTCATGTAAGTTTCAACAGAAACGGTTAGTCTAAATAATCAGATTGTCCACAACATTATTAAGTATTCATGTTATTGTACCTGTATTGTTAAGCGCCGAAACATATAAGTACCATTGTTTAAATTCAATCTACTCGCTCATAAAAACTTTCGAAGTCACATCTACAACACTACTTGCTTTGTTAAAATTACCTTAAAAACGTAAAAAAATAATTCACAATGAAATTAAGATTTAAAATAAATATTAGAACAAAGAAAGCACGTAATAAACGAAAATGTGATAAAAATGGCTTGTATAAAAAGCAAGAATTAATTAAATATTTGAAAACCGAATTACTAACTTCAACTACTCACGGAGTACCCTATTTTGTAAAGGATAATATACATTACTTAGAAAAGTAAGCCGTGTGTAAATTTAACATTCCAATTAAATTTAGTCACTTGAAAATATCAAATAAAGCTGACCTACAGTTACTGTAGGGAACTTGCTGGAAACGTTTATAAAGCAAAGTTTTAATTTGCAGGCTTTTCTGGGTAGGAAGCTTTATAATATGCGTAGTACTCGCGATACTATTGCTAAACCTGCAGTTTTTAAGATTTATTGTAAGTTTCTCATCATATATTTTTTGATTTTAAGATACTTTCAACTAAAATATTTTGCGAAAAATTATAATTTCAAATCTATTTCTATGTATTTTAAGTAAATAAATATTTTTTTTAAATAAGAGTGGATATACATATAAAGCTTGCTTGCAGGCGGCTCCGACTGTGATGAGTGTTGAGATGAACTACTTCGACTGGAATATTTCATATCCTGCTATAACTCTCTGTCCACTCTATAAATCTGATGTACCGAGTTTTAAATTAAATATTATGTGAGCTCTATTAATTTTCGTTGGTGGTTTTATATGATTCAATTTGTTTAACAGTCATTGATACAAGTAATTATTACAGGAAAACATACAACGAAACTGGATTGTCTATCGAAGGATATTTATGGGCGATATCACAAGCTGCTCTTGACACATTAGAATATATGGATTTAAGTGCTCCCGACGATGTAGTCGCGGTAAGAACTATCTCCTTAAAAAACGAATTGTAGTAATTGCAATATAAAAGTAACGCTGTTTTCTACAGCTTTACGCGTAATAAAATACATCAGCAAAATAGTAACTTATTGATAGATATGTCTTATATCTACACATATACACTAACATATAATATTATTAACGTAAATTATACGTATAACGTATATTCTATACTTAGAACTATCTTGTAGTAAGTATGATATATATGTAAATAAAAAATAAGCTATTATATATATGTGAATAAAAAATAAAATACATACAATAAATAAATAAATAAATTGTCAGTGCGCCACATTTCCTCGTCCCGAAAGTCAATTTCACTTGTAGTTTACCTGTTTTTTTGTAACTTCCCTCTGATTAGTTGCCATTCATTTGTGAACTAATTTCCGCTTATTAAATATCTATTTTTAGTTTACACAATTTTTATATAACTACCATTTGTTTTTTGTGTTCTCAAAACTTATACACGTAGCATCCCACAAGTGCCATTTCCCTAAAATCAATACTACTAGCTTAGTTTTGATCAAAAATATTGTTTCGTGCTTTTACATAGTATTTTTTTATGCTTTTACGCCTAACTTAAAAACTAGACCTAAATTTAAATAATACTAAAATTCCTTTAATGATAAGTATATAAATAATCCGTATTGATAAATAGGAGGAAACTAAGTACCACAATATTAATTTAAAATGTCCACAGTTAATTTTAAATACAGTACACTTACAGTAGGTAGGCATGTAGATATATTTTTTACATAGCTTCAAGAAAAAATACCTTAATTACACAGATTAATAAACAAAAGGCAGATGGAGCGTGTCTAACAAAAAGTATGAAGCCACTTTTTATTCATGTGTGCGTGGCGACTAGAAATGGCACTGTAGGAACACGTGCATCTATGTGTGTATAATGATACCATAAAAAGAAAAAAACTCCCTATATTTTTTAAAATGTCCTTTTACGACAATAGGTTCTAAAGTTTTATTTGGATACATGAATTTATAACTAAATAAATACTTTAATAATAATAATAATATTAATAAAGGTTTCGTTAAAAATAACGAAAGAAATAGGTAATATGCTAGGCTTTGCTTCGGGTATTAATTTTGTTTTTGTTTAATAAGGTTTAAATGGACTTTACAATGTTTACAACTCTAGATAATAAAACTTTAGTGTTTTTCAGTAGTATCATATTTATTTCATTAGACAAATTAAAAAAAAAACATACATAATTTAAAATATTTATTAATAATAATAATAATAATAATAATAATCATCATCATCATCATTTATTCATACACATACATCGATATACAGACAACTTAAAGACTAGACCAAAAGATTAGATAGTATTACAAATAATTACATTGGAATTTTTTTTTATCAACCAACGACATTTTTCGATAAAGCATAAGCCATCCTCTTTAAAATTAATGAACACACAACGCAAAATTTTGAAGCCTGCCAATTATTGTCTTGCCTGCTTTGGCGAATAATAGAAACCCATTCCTCGCGTAGAACAACATCTGCGGCAATCTGCAAAAATCATTAAATAATAAAACTTGACACTGATTACAATATGTATTCTTTAAATATATCTAGCATCTTCCATTAATTCCACTAATATTATAATCTGGCTATTGGCCACAACTTAACAAAATATACAATATATGTAAATAACTTCATCATTATACCTATATATATATATATATATATATACCTATATATATATATATATATATATATATATATATATATATATATATATATATATATATATAAATATATATATATATATATATATATATATATATATATATATATATATATATATATATATATATATATATAGGAACTAAATTGATAACCATATACATTTATATTTAAGCTCCTGCATTAGATATTAATGACCGAATCACAGTAAATGGTAATAACAAATAAAAATACATCTAAATTCGGAATAACTATTTAGGCGTGATATTACGTGTGGAAATCGAATACACGTCCGTACATTTAAAAGTCAGTCTCACTAACGCCTAGACCATCAGGTAGTTTCCCCAATTGAAGGGAAAAACATTTCGCCGAACACTGGCAACACAGTTGAATTAATGTCGAGGTTTTGTGTTCCGAGATAACCATATAATTTATTGAGTGAATAAATAATAAAATCAATTAAATAATTTATAATTACCTGTGAAATGAAATTGCATCCTCTTTTTTTTATTTTTGGGAACAACTTTCACAATGTTTAATAACACAAGACGGCATTTTTTTACACAAAATAATGAATCACTCGAGACGTTTAAACAATACGACGCTATCTTTAGCACTGCTGCGACTTTGTATTCGCTTTTGATTTTGTATTCGCTTTGGTGGCTTCACTCGCATGTTCGGTGCGCTCCATCTGCCTTTTGTTTATTAATCTGAGCTTAATTAAAATTAATTATCATAATGAAAGAGTTTAGAGCGAAAAATCAGAGCCGATAAATTATAAGTCTTTTTAATTAAATTCACACTTTTCAATTGGTTAGCTAATTCATCCGAAAGAGTACGCAACAACGGCAGCTTTGTTGTTCAGAAAATTTCAAAACACGTGGTTGGCCACTAATACGAACTGGTCCATTACTGTGGACGCAGCCATGACGGAAATGGGCATGTGCCACGTGATTAACTCCAATGTTGCGATATACGACGAACCTCAGTAAGTGTTATATAAGGTGTTTTTTATCATCTGCATTCGTTTAATAGAAGCTTTGTATTTTTGACTGTTAATATTACAATTTTAACGAGCTTTGATATTTGTTAGTTTTTATTCTAGATTTTGGATTTTTTTTGCAAATATCCTTGCATTTGTGCCATTTTTTCACCTAGTTGTAAATCTTACCTAATTACAAATAAAGTAATCTCATTAAATATGTCTTTGCAATAACGATCTTGGTTCGATACCCGCTCATGAAAAATGTGTTTACTTGGCTTGCGTGGTAGTTTGGATGTTTATAATTATTGTGTTTGTGTTTCCGGAACTTCAACTCAAGATCTATATATATATATGTATATTTAAAAAAAATGAAAATGAATTCTTCATTGTTCAGTTCGTTTTTTTACTTTTATTAGTCTACAATTTTTAATTGGCATGTAAACAGTTACCTACCTGATTTTGTATTTTCTAGTTCGTGGAAAACGGCTACAGCTGCTACGCACGTCAAGAAAAACATTGAACTCTCCATATTTGAAGCGGATTTCTTTACTGAGATAAAAAATTATTCAAATGTTTACAAGGTGAAAATTGCATACTGCAAATTTTGTATTACAGTATACAGAATAGATTCAACATAATTATCTTATGTTAAAAATGAACCGACTTGGGTTAACCTGTAATGGCTCTATTACTAGGCACTGGCCTTTTCTCTATAAATATGTGTAGAAATATCACCATTCTAGCTTAAGCTACCATTATTGTTACAATTAGAAAATTATCAGCTCCCAGTATCAATGCAAAGTGTAATTAGCTCAGCAACCCGTCTCACAAAATAAGTTTTCATCACCGCTACTCCATTTCAGCGGTTCACTTATATAAAATACAAAATACAATTTGGCACAAGACAATAATTTTAAATATAAAAATAATAATAATACTTTGATAAAATATAAAATAAATATTTAATATGTGGTGTCATGGGACACCAGGTAGGAACGAAAGGTCACTTCCGTTATATATTTTTCTCACGGTTTTAGTATCTCATTTTTTTCAGTTCGGTCGCCCAGCCAAATGTCGAGCCTGCCGTAAGGAACTTCGTTCCAAAAAAAGTTGACTAGTAATATTTTAGTTTTACAAACATCATATTATACAGTCGTGTGACTGATATTACGTCACTTCCGTTATATATATTTTTTTACGGTCTTAGTATCACATTTTTTTCAGTTCGGTCGCCCAGCCAAATGTCAAGCCTGCCGTAAGGAATTTCGTTCTAATATAATAATTTTATAAATAATATAATTAAATTGATCCAGAAATAACCGTCAAGTAACATAGGTCACGTTAGCGTGTTTTAGCGCAAATGAATTACCGTACGTACGTACCAATAATAATGTACAGAAAATGATTTATTTCGAACAAATTAAAACGCACTCATCCCACAAACTAACGGTTCAATTTGTAAAAAAAGGTCCTGCACTAAATAATATAATATAGTGATATGTAGTCGCTGTATAATGTTTTTTTTTTAACTTTTATTTATCTACCAATCTGATATCTCCTATATTTATATATTTATAGATATATTTATTTATTGGCGTATTATTGTTTCAAACTCTGCGCACTCCGTCTATTGCAGACGATTTAGACAATGTCAGATAGGCACTGTATCGCCTAAGACGCTCTTCAGGAAAACGCAGAGTTGCTTATTTTATGTATACCGACGTGATATTTATAAAATGAAGACTATTAAATATTTCAGTTACAGTAAAACTGAAAAAAAACCTTGCCAGAAATAATAAATTTAAAAGCTTGTAAAGAGATATAAATTTGAATGGGAGTTTAAAACTACAGAATATTTATAAATATTTTCATTTTAGTGTAAACACAATATTGAATAAAGTTTATTAAAGCAACTTTTTACAAATATTTTTACTAAAACAGAAACTTATTTCCATTTGCAATCAAGTTTAACAAATATCTACATTTAGATAAATATAAATATCTAAAAAATAAACGCTTAACACTCAACGGCACCCAGTAGGATTATCTCCTGTGTCCAGACCACGATAAACATCACAGCAATCAACAAGCATCAACAGCACATGTATTCAAAATGGCGATCCATAATAGCATAGGCATAGGGATGCAAACGTTATTGAGGATGTGCTCGCGAAACTGGCAGCAGGCGCTGTTTTAGATTTTTTTTTATATATATAAGAATGGGGGCAAACGAGCAGACGAAGCCATCTGATGTTAAACGGCTACCGTCGCCCATGGACATCTGCAACACAAGAGGAGTTGCAGGTGCGTTGCCGGCCTTTAGGAAAAATGTGCTTATACACTCGACGCTTGAAAACCCCCAAATTATAGCGCTCGGGGAAAAACCTCAGGAGGAAGGTAATTCCACAGCTTGCATGTACGCGGAAAGAATGCGCGTAAAGCTCGCACATTGGTTGCAAACCATGCATCCAAATGGTGTGGATGGAACTTAGTCCTTCGGCGAAGGGTACGATGATAAAATCGTGCAGGCGGCACCATATCAAATAGTTCGTCAGAACACTCACCGTTGTACAGACGGTAAAAAACACACAGAGGGCCAACGTATTCCCAGCTTCCCCCTTGCTCTCAATGGCGGTTGCCCAGCGGTGTGTTAGGTACACTAGAAGGTCACCAGCGCTGCGACCACGACGAAATCCGTATTGTCGGTCGCTTATGAGCTGGCAATCTTCCAGGTAACCAAATAGCTGATTGTTAATTACCCGCTCCATCACCTTAGACAGCAAAGAGGTAATCGCAATTGGCCGGTAGTTAGATGGATCTGTGCGGCGCCCTTTTTGGAGATAGGGTGCACAATTGCTACTTTCCACGAAGACGGTACTATACCAGTGGTTTAAGAAAGTGAGAATAAACGCGTTAGAACTGAAGTCAATTCAGGAGCACACGTCTTAAGTACGAGGGCCGGAATACCATCAGGACCACTGGACTTCTTGACTTCGAGGGAATGCAGAACACGACGAACGGCACTTTGCTCAAAGCGTACATCACGCATCGTGTGCTCGCACCTAGAAATGCTCGGTGGTGCCATCCCCTCATCGTTAAGAGTTGAGTTCGATGCGAAAAGAGTGCAGAGAAGTTTCGCTTTCTCTCTCGCGGAATGTGCCAGGGTGCCTTCAGGTTCGCGCAATGATGGGAGTGAAGACTGACAGAAGTTGCCATCGACAGCTTTGGCAACAGACCTAAAGGCACGGGTTCCAGTTGGAAAGCCCAATAATCTCTCGCCAATTCTGCGAATGTGTTTAAACTTTGCCCTAGCGATTTGCTTCTTGCAAGACCTGGAGGCAGCGTTGAATCCCCTCTTCAGGTTATGAAACTGTAGATCCCCCGCATCTATTGCCGCAGCCCAAGCCCGATAGCTCTCCAGCTTGGAACTACAAGCTCAACCAGGGCCGCGACCTCCCACCGACACGAATAACTCTGCTGGGAATGAAACATTCCATTCATTCCATTCCTCAACGTTTTGAAAATTAACATGTAAATAAAAATGGATGTTAAGACTTATATTAAAAAAAAACGCACATGTATCTACGCCACATAAAAATTAGCAGTAGGCGTTACTATTATTTATCTAAAGTATTTATCACACATAATGTAATAGCAGAACCGGCCAAGTTTTCAGTTTATACAAAAATTAATAAATAAAATATTCGCTTCTCACACTCAACGGCCCTCAGTTAGATTATCTGCTATGTAAGGGGTCCAGAAACAAACACAATTCAAAAACACCCACAGTCCCTCACCAGACAACGACAAAAATCTATATGACCAATACAAATATATGTCGCTAGCGAGGAATGCTGGGGATCGAACCCGCGACCGCCAGCGCTACAGCCACCGCTTTAACAAAGCATTTTCATAATAAGAAACATTAATTTCATCTTATATTGCCAGGTGTTCATACACAGTCCCGAAGAAGTAACGACAAGTACAACATCATCCTTTGGCGTTGACGTAGAAGGAATTATCGAATTTGGTTTGTCTGTTTGGAGTAGTAGAATATCAGATGCATTACGATATATGCCACGCTTCCTTAGAAAATGCAGGTAATACAGTAAGACCACATTCCAGATAGGAAGAATGCTTTCGATGTTATATGATATAAGATCACAGACGAACGGTGAACTTTTTTGGTTCTCGAATCTTAGACAACACTGAGTTTTTATAGGTTTTCTGTTAAAATGGACGAAAATATCTCCCCTATGTTTATTGGGGTCTAAGGAATATTCTATAAAAGAGTGATTTTAGGTGTCTAGCAAGCAAATGAAGATTGGAAGTTGAGGGCAAAAACTAAAGCTCAGCATAACTTCTGTAGATAAGAGAATATGTACAGCTTAAGAAAGCATTATATTTAAATAATAATGTCACCTTATCGTGAGAAACGTTTTCTTTTCCTTGCGTAGTAAGGTCGGAATTACATTAACAATATTCCAATCCGGCGTAGAGCAAACCTAGCGAAATAAGCCCCATTACTCGTCTCAATAAAAGATGAGGCTATCGGCCAACAGTTCAAAATTTTCACGCTTTTATGAAAATATTAAAAATATCTTGATAGACAAAGCTTAATATAATCAGTAAATTAATCATTCAAGAGCATTTTAAAGGCCAATCGCATTTAATCAATCATGTATTCATTTATTAGTAGGTATATATGTAAATGTATTATGTTAATATATTTTAGAAGCTTTTTTAGTTTGAGATAATCAAATTGTGTTTTGTCTTTTTTTTATCTCACTCATCATCACTACAGCCTATTGCAGTCCACTGCTGGACATAGGCCTCCACAAGCTCGCGCCAAAAATGGCGTGAACTCACGTGTGTTGCCCATAGTCACCACGCTGGGCAGACGGGTTGGTGACCGCAGGGCTGGCTTTGTCGCACCGAAGACGCTGCTGCCCGTCTTCGGGCTGTGTATTTCAAAGCCAGCAGTTGGATGGCTATCCCGCCATCGGTCAGCTTTATAAGTTCCAAGGTAGTAGTGGAACTGTGTTATCCCTTGTTCGTCTCTTACGACACCCACGGGAAGAGAGGGGGTGGCTATATTCTTTAATGCCGTAGCCACACAGCTTATTTTTTAATCTATTTAGTATGAATCAGGTAGGGTAGGTAGGGACATATTAGCAAAGGTAGAGTGCGCAGCTAATCAATTCCATAACTTCGCATAAAACAAAGAATATCTTCGGGCAATATTTGTATAGTAATTTTAATGTTTTCACTACGTGACAAGTCCTAAAATTGTCATGTATAAAAATATATATGCGAGTTATCGTGGTATTCAATTAGCAAAAATAGTCAAGAATAGTTATATATATAGTTACATATGAGTACATTTATATACATATGAGTTTGTAGCTCTGACAATGCAAACTTATAAGAATCTCCGTACGTCCTATATTTTCAACAAACAAAGCAAATTTTTTATTATTATTTGTACTGATATTATTATTATTATTATTTTATAATGCACTAGCAGCTCTTGGAGCTGATGCGTGCATATCACTGCACTTATGTTCTCTCTACTTTAGTTTTTAAATGTTCATCCAGTCTGTTTTTAAAAGTGTTTACTGATGGTGCACCAATCACTGATTCTGGCAGCTTGTTCCATTGGGTAACTACGCGATTTGGCAAAAAGTGACATCTGGGGTTGCTATAGCAAGGAGATCTTGTTAGTTTTTGAAAATGTCCTCTTAATTTTGGATTTGGATTCATAATATACGTCTTTAAAATTCTTGATGTTATAATGTCCAGTTAGAATTTTGTATGTTTCAATGAGATCTCCCCTCTGTCTACGTTGTTCCAATGTACTTAATTTAAGTTCTGAAAGTCGTTCTTCATATGTCTTATGTCTTAGTGAGGTCACCATTTTTGTAGCTCTACGTTGTACTTTTTCCAGCATTTCTATGTCTTTCCTAAAGTATGGACTCCAGATTTGGAAAGCGTATTCTAGTAGTGGACGGATGTAAGTTTTATAAATTTTGATAAACAAGTCTTTTGTAATAATGTTAAAAGCTTTTCTTATTATATAGAGCATAGAATTAGTCCTTTTTGTTATACTTGTGATGTGAACGTCCCACTTTAGGTTATGTGTAATGTTCACTCCAAGATCTTTTTGGTAGTTTACGGGTTTTAGGTGTACATTTCCTATTTTGTAAGACATTTTAGGGTTGTTGCTACCTATGTGTAAAACTGTACACTTTGCTGCATTTAGTGACATTAGCCAGTCTTGTGTCCATTGTACAATGCGATCTAGGTCTTGCTGTATAACATTGTGACTGATGAGAGGGTTACCGATTATTTTAGTATCATCAGCAAAAATGGACAGACATGATTTGACAACACTTTTTAGGTCAGTAATAAAAATTCCAAATAGGATTGGTCCGAGCACAGATCCCTGTGGTACGCCACTGTGAACATTATGAGTTTCTGACAGAGTATCTCCAACTCTAACCCTGAATTTTCTATCTGTCAAGAAGTCTGATATCCACCGGAGGAGTTGTCCTCGGATTCCAAAGTGCTCCAGTTTTGCTATCAACATTTTAATAGGAACCCGATCAAAAGCTTTCTCATAGTCTAATTATATGGTATCTGTTGGATGGTGTTTGTTCCAGTTTGATGTCCATTTATCGAGGCAAGCAAGAAGGTTGGTGACAACTGATAGCCCAGGAACAAACCGATGTTGTTCATCAATAATTATATTTTCGATTGTAATAAACTTTCTTAATTCTCCTGCTATTCTTTTTTCCATTGTTTTTCAAACAATACTTGTAAGGCTAATTGGCCGGTAGTTGGATGCAAGGAATTTATCACCTTTTTTATATATTGGAGTAACATGCGCTTCCTTCCATTCCTGCGGTAGGGTTCCTGTTTTAAGAGATAGTTCATTATATGTGCTAGCTGATGACTAAGTATATGGCTGCATTGTTTAAGTAGTATGGAGGGCAGTGAATCTGGCCCCATTGAGGTGGTCTCGTTGAATGTTTTCAATGTTTTACGAACAATTTCTGGTGAGATTGTGACACTTTCTATGGCATTGATAACTCGTGGCATTTGTATAGTAGGTATAACAGTGTTTGGTGGCTCTACAACAAAGGATTTTTCAAATTGTTTAGCAAATATGTTTGCGACTTTCTCTTGGTCGTTAGTTACGCTGTTACTATCGTCCTTCAGTGATGGAGGTACTGATACTGTTGAGGAGAGCTGTTGGCGTATAAAGGAGTAAAATGATTTAGGTCCTCTGTTAACAACTCCTCTTTCGAATTCCTTGCGTAAGTTCCTAACTACAGTCACAATTTTATTATTAATCCTGCGGTAGTCCATGTAAGAATCAATAGAATTTTCCAGCAAATATTTTCTCCATAGACTCTTTTTATTTTCAATCATGTCTAACACATACTGACTAATCCATGGTTTATTTATGTTACGTTTAGAGTATCTGATTGTTAGGGGGACATGAGTTTTAATAGCGTTGCGGATTATTTTCGAAAAATTCCTCCAGGCAAGATTAACATCGAGACATTCCAATTCCATAACATTATTCTTTAAAAGTGTTTTGTTTATTTCATCATAATCAGCCTTGAAGAAATTCCGTCTTTGTGAAGGAATGTGGTATTTTTTAGAGGACTGAACGTCTATTTGCATTGTGGCCACAAGTACAAGGTGATCACTCTTTCCTATATTTGGATGGTATTCTACTTTTGAACAGAGATTCTCCTCATTACACAGGATCAAGTCTAACAGGGATTCCTCGTCATTCCTCTTTCTTGTTATACATGTGACTAGTTGGTCCAGATTACTATTTACGTACATATCGACAAAGTTACCATGAAGTGTGTTATAGTATTCAGTATCTACATTTTGCAGTGGCCACTTTAGGTCTGGGAGGTTAAAATCTCCCATAATAAGTAAGAGTATTTTCCCTGCAGATGCTTTTTTGATTGTTTCAAATAGTGATTTGTCGGTATCCTCGAATGTGTAATGCGTTGGTCGATATACACCTGCAACTATTACCTCGAATATGTCACATGAAAATTTTGAGTTGAATGTAATAAATAACAATAACAAAAATACGATGCGCTCAGAGCACTAAAAGGTAATTGGGAAATTGATAAGCTTTCGCTTTTGGCATAATTATAAAAATTACATTTGTTTGCTTATGCACATACGCGTATATTGCATGTTTTAAGCCAAAAAAGGTATTGTTAGCTAAAGGTACTGTTATAAGCTACAAAATAGGACGACACACCATGTAGTGCTGTATCCTCGATTTTGATTATTTATTTATTTATTTATTTATTTATTTATTTATTTATTAGGATTACCAACAGAAATTACAACAATAATAACAAAAGAATTATTTTACACAATTAATTAAAGAAGTTTAATTGTATTTCTTTTTAAAGGTAATCACAACATGCAATAATCAAATAGTAAATATGAAATAAAAATATACACAAAAAAAAGCAGCAAAAATTAGAAAATTTTAAATTTTAAATTATCCCGACTTACTCGAAATCAGGCTTATGCGGTTTTCAAATCCTTACATTTATTTTTATTCGTACCATTTTTCTTAGAATCAGACCAAGCTATTAAACATGATCATTATAAATATTGTTTTATTTAATGTACTAAAGGAGTTTCATACAGATTGAAACTACGCGGTACTAAACTATAGCCAAACTTATGTGTTTCCAGCTGTCCCACCTACCGTGTAATTGCGATGTATTACAATATATTATTACACCTTGTTTTACAGAAGTATTATTGAGGTGCCAGGTACGTGCGGACCCGGCGAATTTCGTACCGCCACTATATAATATTTTTTATATCCAAAAAAAGAATTATTCAATTGGATGCAGTCGATCAGAAGTTAAGCGCGTATATACATTAAATAAAAATGAACGGTCGAAATTTTCGACTTTTCATTTTTATTTATATTAAAAATAAGTTCTATCTCTTTTGTTGACAGATTTAGTCACGAACCTATAAGCGAAAGATATCCAATTTACTCACATAGCCACTGCATGATGGAATGTAGAATCAAATTGATAAAGAAACTATGCGGATGTTTACCACATTTTTATAAACCATTAGGTAACTCTTAAACGCACTTGTACTTACACATAATATCTAAGAGAATATTTTGAATGGCTGATACATAATGTCTTTAAGACACAGCATTGTGTTCCTTACCTTGTAGCCATTACCGTCTTCTCCATAAGGGCACACGGGGCCCGTGCCCAGGGCCCCCATTTTCAAGGGGCCCCGAAGGACCGATAATTTCTCTCACACATTTATTATCAAAACATTTTTGTCGGGCACATTACGCTTATTTCACAAATCAGTAATCTTATCAGAAGGTATTTACAGGGTATATACTACGCCATTATATCCATGACTTCCACAAGTTGTCCAGATACAAACGATAAAACGAAAACTAGATACTTGACTAAAAATATTTTTATTCGTAAATTGACGAATGGTGAGTCTTATTCAGCAGCAAAGAAATCTGTATACTGTTATTGCTGCCGTCTATTTAATACCACTACTGGACGTACTGGATATAATGTAAGTTCTCCTAATGGATATAAAGATTGGAAGCATATAAGTAACTTACTGATAGAACATGAGAACAGCTTACAGCACAGGGAATTTATGATGAATTATGATGCAAGAATGAAAACTAATGGACGACTTGATACTGAGTTGCTGTCCCAATAAAAGACAGAAATTAACAATTGGAAGAATATGCTTAAGAGCATTGTTGCAGTAGTGAAATTTTTGGCTTCGAGAGGTCTTGCTTTTCGTGGTGATAATGAGACATTAGGATCACAGAATAGTGGGAATTATTTTGGATGCTTAGAACTGATTAGTGAATTTGATCCTTTTCTTGCTGATCACATACAATACTGCGGAAATCGTGGAAAAGGAAGTACATCATATTTATCGGCAAATATTTGTAACGAATTTATTAATTTAATAGGACAGCAAGTTATGAAAACCATTGTCAAAGAACTTAAATCAGCAAAGTACAAAACTATTAGCGTAGATTCTACGCCAGATCTGTCTCACGTCGACCAACTGACTTTCATAGTAAGATACGTAAAAGACGGACAGCCTATTGAGAGTTTTTTGCAATTTTTGCTTATGGATGAACATAATGCGCAATATATAGCAGATATAATTTTGAACTTTTTTGAAAACCTTGATATTCCTATAAAAGATTGTCGCGGGCAGAGCTACTACAATGCATCAAATATGCCTGGAAAGTACTCTGGTGTTCAGTCAAGAATAAAAGAAGTTTGCGAATTTGCGTTACGTTCCATGTGCGGCACATTCGCTAAATTTAGTGGGTGTTCAGGCTGTTGAATGTGTTATTGAAGCAGTAACATTCTTTCAATTTCTACAAAAATTGTTCAATTTTTTCTCGGCTTCGACAAAACGATGGAAAATTTTGACAGAGCATTTAAGTATTTGCATAGAGTACTGAAGTTTCTTTCGGAAACGAAATGGTCTGCACGCGCCAATGCTCTTAATGCTTTGCAAAATGGTTATTTAAATATTTCTGAAGCATTGTCTTCAATCGCAAGTGACATCAATGAACCAGGAGACACTAGAAAGGAAGCCCAAAGCCTAGCAAACAATGGGAAAATTTGAGACTGTTCTTCTAACGGAAATATGGAATGATCTTGTTATATATAAAACAAGTCTAAGTTTACAGAATACCAATATGACCATGGACGTTGTAACGAAACTTTACGAATCTCTGATCAGTTATGTCAATTCCGCACGCAATAATTTTGATCAGTATGTGGCGTCACGAAGCGACTGCTAAAGAAAAAATCCATATGTTGACTACAAAGATACATTTGAAAGAAAAAGATCTCGCAGCACACACATCACTTTTTTTCGAAGGATCATCAAAGGCTGCACAGTCAAGAGGCAAGGAAATGTTTCGTGTAGATACTTTCATTCCCATAATTGACACATTAAATACACAACTAAAAAAATGTTCGGCAGCATACCAAGAAATTGATAGTTGATTTAGTTGTCTATGTCAGTTAACAACAATCGAATCTGATGAGTTGACCAAAAATGCAAAGAATTTGCAAAATTTTATCATGAAGACATTAATGTAGATGTGCCCAAAACAGAATGTATTCATTTAAGCCAATATTTAAAAAACATAGCAAAGCAATCAGCGGATTTAAATATCTCAACCTTACATAACCTAAAAATTTCAAATAAATTGAAAGAAACTTTTCCAAACGTAGAAATTGCTACAAGAATATTCCTTTGCCTAATGGTTACCAATTGTAGTGGAGAACGGTCATTTTCGCACCTCAAGAGAATAAAAAATGATTTGCGAACAACAATGTTACAAGAACGACTGAGCAATTTGTCAATTATGTGCATAAAAATTGATATCCTTCAAAAAATTGACTTTAAGGATATAATATAAGATTTTGCTCAACCGAAATCCCGAAAGAATCCGCTATCGTAATCGTAACAAAAAAAAAAACAACAGCGTTCTAATATCATAATTGACATATTATATCATACTGTATTTGATAATAAGAATAATAGCTGTATTTGATTACCTTTAATAAATGATCATACTTAGTAAAAAAATATATTATAATTCGCTTTTTTCACTTTCCAAAAGGGCCCCAAACTCTTGTGTGCCCAAGGGCCCCAGCTTAGTTTGAGACGGCCCTGCTTGTAGCATTCCTTAACAAACTATATCAATCAAAAAGTATTTGAAAATTTAATACCCCATGTGATCAGACTTTTGTGTTTAAGATAAGTAATTTAAAATGTTTATTTATTTATTAAATAGGCACACCATTGACACATCATAAAAACATTGCAAGTAGAAATACACAGTTAGACACAGCTACAATACAGTATTATTTGTCTTTTATGGGATATACAGCAATTATTATATAACAGTTAGTGAGCACATAGAGTTGACAGGTATGAATCAATACAATACAAAAGTAAAGGAAACAAAACGAGAACAACGAGAGCCTCTAACGTGAGAAAACAATAAAATTACAGACGCATGCAAAACTTTAAACGGCGTCATCTTCAACAATATTATGAAACATTCAAACATTTACATTTTTTCGATACGTTGTGTTCTAAATTTAAAAGTTAATTATAGGTTACTTTTATAAACTATTTCCAATTTTTTTAAACTTCCGCCCAAAAATTGTAAATACATAAATAATTATGGTGTTAATATTTCGATGTAGAAAATTTTATAATTATCTAAATGTAATCATACAGTTGAATCTAACAATTACTTTTAACAGATCATGAGCGTATTTGCTACATATCAGAATTGAAATGCGTCTTGAAACATAGAAGAGAAATAGTGACTTTACAGATTTCTAAGGAAACATTACAGAAGTTTAATTACGACAAAGATCTGCCCAGAATATCTCGTGACTCTGCCTGCCTTAGCACTTGTGACCTGGACTTGTATTATAAGGATAAGGAAGACTTTGAACCTAAAAAAGGTTTAAACATACTGGAAATAAAAATCACATCTTTCCCAAAAGTAAGAGTCCTAAGAGATATCATTTTCGATATTTATGACATCGTGTGTAAGTAACACTTATTTATTTTTTTAAGAAATTAATAAATTACATCTTACTTATTTTTGAACATTACTATTTTTATTACAGTAAGAAGCGGTGGCGTTATAAACTTGTGCATTGGCAGCTCAATTATTTCTATAATGGAAATAATTATAGCAATACTAAAATATTGCGTGTACTTTTTAATAAAGATACTTCAATCAATGGAAAATCGTGTGCTAACAATGTTTTACAAAATGAAAAAATAATGTTTTCAAAAAAATATCATTTATTTAACGTAAATTGTTAACATGTTAAATGTAAACAAATATATGTATCAATGTTTTTTCTACATCTTCAATCGTAGTACGTGAAAAAACAATAAAATTACAGACGTCATTATCTGAAAAAAAAAATTGTGATTTAGTTGTTGTATATTTTATTCTACTATGCTTTTTAAATATTTACTTTAAAAAAACAAGTTGTTAAAAACTACTTCAATCGTAACACAGCTTATACATTTAACACATAACAGGTTTGAGTTGGTAAAGGTAACTAATGTTTTTATATATTCATTAATATGAACTAGTGGTCGTCCAGTGGTCAAAATTCCACCATAATTAATTTAAATTATAAGTTTAAACACATATATTAGGTCCTTACATATAAAAATCGGCGTTTTGCATGTTCGGAACATAAAGTCGTTGTTTAGGCTGTGACTAATATGAAGATTTTTATTATAAATATTTTAAGTTAAAAGTTTGATTGTACAAACTTGCTACACAGGAAATTGATTTTTTTAACTTGGAACACCGTTCATCCTAGGCGTCAGTTACGTGCAAAAGAAATCACAAAATGGAAGTCGAAATAGTCTAACCAAATCAATTATAATTACTCATGTAAGTAAAAACAGTCGTTTTTTTTTAAATATAGAATATATTTAATTAATCAAAGTATGTTTGCTTTCATTGCTATCTATGCACTTTTGCAATTTTACAGATAGTTTATTGATACCTGTACTAAAAAAACCGACGGGACGGGACGGGAATCAATAAAATGTTTGAAGGCGGTTTGGAATGCTCCATCGGAGTTAAATTTTTTCCCTTGCAAGAAGTTATCCAAATTTCGAAAAAAATGGTAATCGGTTTGATCTTCTGAATTGAAGCTCCTCTAATTTGGTAGCCGTCTGTTGTGCAGTGTGTGGTCTAGCGTTGTCCTAAAGCAGCAGTGGCCTAGAGCGATTGACTAGCCTCGGTTTAGCAGCTAGCTTTTCCCTCTTGGTTTGCAGTTGCTGACAATAGACATCTGCCGTAATCGTCTGGCAAGATTTAAGAAAGCAGTAGTGAACGACACCGGCACTAATCCACCAAACGCTCACAAGTAAGCTTTTTTGAGTCAATTTTCGCTTGAGGCAGGATTTGGGTGGCTCGCCAGGGTTCTGCCATTGCGATGAGCGCTCCCGATTATCGTACATGATCCACTTTTCATCACATGTAATGATTCGATTTAAAATTCTTCATTATTGTGCCGGTTGAGAGATGTGACGCAGTAGTCTAAGCGCGTTTGTCGGTTTGCTTCACTCAATTCATGAGGTACCCACCTTTCAAACTTTTTTACCTTTCATATTTTAACTTCAAGTAGATTAAAGCAGTTTTATCCCTAACACCTGCAGCTAACTCGGACGTGGTTTGTGATGGATCCGCTTCCACAATAATCTTCAATTCTTCATTGTCAACTTTGAATTTGGAATTCATAACCAAAGAGGAAATATTTGGGATCAAAGTGGCCAGTACGACAAAAAGCAAATTTCATATGTAAGGACCTAATATATTAGTTATTACTTATTATGTTTGACGTTCAGTAAAGACAAACAATATTAATCTATAGTCTATAATCTATTCTAAATTTGATTGACGCATTTGTGTCAAATGTATGGTAAAAAAATACCATTCTGCACTACTTCTATGTGTAAACTAAAAGTGTGCGAAATTTCATACTCCTCCGTTCACGCAATTTTGGTAAAAAGGGGTACAAAGTTTTTCCTTCGCGTAAACTTATTGCAAAAAAAATGTATATAAAAAGATTTTAAAAAGGTATCCTTATTTATTTATTTTTTGTAATAATTGATCAATAAATTTATTTATGTTTTCACACGTTCGATTTAGAGAGAAGGTTAAACAGATTTATAATTATTAAAGTGTGTGTTTAATTCAATTTGTTTATCATAGCGATTGATATATGATTGATTGCAATTTCAGGCGAAGTTGCCGGTCACAAAATATTGATGTGTGGTATGTGTGTCACTTTATTAATAATCATAAAAAGATACTTTAGGTTTTAAATATTAAAAATGTTGATAAAATTGAATAATAATAAAACCTGAAGTAACAAAAAAATTAAAAATTTTGCAACTGAAGGCGGCCGTTAATGAACATTTTCTAGCCAAAGACGCGGTTTACTTTTTATCAGGGATACAAGCTTTCTATAAAAGATGTCAAAGGTGCTTTGAAGTCCATTGGGAACATAACATTGACAAATAAGTTTTATTTAAAAAAAATCTAGACAACAGCCTAGGCTGAAAACATTTTTTTTTACTTAGTCTGATTCGTTAATAGAAGTTCAGTTCAGTTTATTTTATTCCACTGCTGGACATAGGCCTCCCCAATTTCGCGCCGGAGATCCCAGTTTTCCGAAATCCTCATCCAGCTGACACCGGCAATCTTATGTAGATCGTCGGTCCAACGGGCCGGAGGACGGCCCACACTGCGTTTGCCATGACGAGCTCTCCACTCCAGAACACGTCTGTTCCAAGGGACATCGGTCCTGCGACACAGGTGACCAGCCACTTCAACTTGCTAATTCTGTGAGCTACGTCGGTTACTTTCGTTCTCTCGCGGAAAGTCTCATTTCTAGTCCTATCTTTGAGAGAAACCCCAAGCATAGCCCGTTCCATTGCACGTTCAGGCGACTTTAAACTTGTGGACTAGTCCTTTCTTCGGTGTCCATGTCTCGGCTCCGTATGTTAACACAGGCAGGACGCATTGCTCGAAGACTTTTGTCTTCAAGCATTGCGAATCTTCGAAGTGAAGTGAACTCGACGAAGCATGTCTAACACCGCCCAGCCCAACCGAATCCTCTTATTGGCCCTCCTTCTCGAAGTTGTTGCGTTAGTTGGATGGTATGGCCTAAGTAAACATAATCCTGAACACCTTCGAGAAGGGTATATTCCATCGATACCGGTCTCGGTATGACTTGGTCGTTAAACATAGCAAGACCAACTCGTCGGAAGGACTCGTTTAGGCTGGCCAGCATTTGGCCTAGCTCATCCAAAGTCTCCGCAAAGATGATGATCATCGGCGAAACAAAGGTGAGAGATGTATTCGCCGTTGACGTTGATGCCTCGTTCTCCCCAATCCAAGGTCTTCAAGACATCCTCCAGCGCAGTGGTAAACAGTTTCGGCGATATTACATCTCCCTGTCTTACCTCATGCCGGACGAAAATGGGTCTTGTTCTATGGTCTCGAATATGAACGGTCATCGTCGCCGCGTCGTACATACACCTCAGTACCTTGATAAATCGCCAGTCGATATGACATCACTGCAGAGTAGTCGAGGACATCCTAGGTCACAACAGTCGAAGGCTTTCTCGTAGTCCACAAATGCTACACAGCGGTATATTCTTCTGTCTATTGAATAATCTGTCAAACAGTATAAATGTGGTCTACAGTGCTGTATAGCCATTTCGAAACCCAGCCTGCTCGAAAACCAGCCTGCTCGAAAACCAACCCTCAAAAACAGCTTATAGACGTAGCTCAGAAGCGAGATCGGTCTGTTATTCTTTAACATAAACTTATCGTCTCTCTTAAATAACAGCAACACCACACTCCTCGACCACGCCTTCGACGTGGTACCTCGGTGGATGACGGCATTAAAGAGTCGGGTAAAGCTTTAGATTAGGTAAAACCGAATTTCGGGACCGTGGGGGGATGGGGCGGGAGAGGGTGGGGAACGCTACCCCTGGTACCACTGTCACACCTCGGAACCCCATGGTTATGGAGATATCCATGGTTAAAGTTTTGAGGTTAGAAGAATAATTTCGAAAGTTAGAGGAACGCTTGGCTCCGGCGCTGCGGGAAGTGCAGCCCTTCCGCCCTTGCGTGCGAAAGCACGCTCACTCATGCTCCGTTCCGCAGCGAAGGCTGGTCGCCTTCGGCGACCAGCCTCAGCCGCTCCTCTACGCATTCGTTCGCGCGCTTTCGCACAGCGGGCGAGGGCTGCCCTCCCTCCGCGCCTCCGCGGCACAAAAAAAACACTCTAGGGGTAGGACAGACCAAGACCACGTGGACAGTGGGGTGCTCCGATTCGGTTTTGGGTATTTTTCGAATTTCTAAACCTATATTCTAGCACGCAATGTTACTAATTTTATTAGAATATTATGTCTGACGCGTTATTTTGTTTAAAAATGTCGATTTGTCAGTCGTTAAGCGTCAGTTCGTATCGTTTGTTGATCTTGCAATCGAGATCGTTTTTACGTAAATTTGTTCGAAAATAAAATGTGAAATTTGGTGAATGGAGCATATGAGTGCACTTCCCGCTGCACCGGAGTTAAGGTGGAGTCAGACACGGAGCTCTAAGGTATTGTAATATCTCTGAATCACGTAAAGTTAACCGCAAAACTTCAAACACGATATCTTCGAAACCACGGGGTTTACGCGAAACGCACACTACGGGGGCCTAAAAAACCCACCCTCCCCACCACCCTTTACCCTCCCACCCCCATTTCACCCCATAAATTGGAGGCCACTTAACTAACGCATGACCAATTCTTCTTCTAACCTCAAAACTTTAACCATCGATATCTCCATAACCATGGGGTTCCGAGGTGTGATAGTGGTACCAGGGGTAGTGTTCCCCACCCTCCCCTCCCCCAACCCCCCACGGTCCCGAAATTCGGTTTTACCTAATCTAGATCTTAGCCAAGAGTCGTGTTAAAGCTTTAAGGGCAAGTCGTCCTGCGGGTTAAGGAGCTTAGCTGTAACTCAGTCATCCCCAGGGGTCCTTCGGTTTTTAAGCTGCCCAAGCGCTGCACTAATCCCATCTACTTCGATGTCCGGGATGTCTTCCGAATAATGGCGCAGCAATGCTGCAGGTGAACAAGTTAAGACTTAACTCAATGAAATGAGTGGTCGCTTGATAATTTTAGACAATGTTTTTGTGTTATGTTTTGAGCGTTCATTAAATAGATTTGTAAAGAAGTATAGAATGTACCAACCTGATTTAATAAATTTTATCTGCACGTGGTAAATAACTCATTTTTTTTGGTCGGATGTCAACATTTATGCCAATTAAACCTCCCATTTCCCCTTGACCTTTCTACCAAGCTGAAAAAAATCATTCAAAATTAACTATATTTTCTTAACCATAACAAAATGTGCATTTATTTTAAACTTATATTTTTTATGTCATTACAATTTAAACGAACTAGTAAATGAAAACGATGAACAGTTTGGGTAATTTTTATAGTTTTTCATATTGAATAGTAACGATCTTTACATAGATTGTTAACTTTTTCACCCATATTTATCTTCTAAACACATTTTACACCCAATCGCTATATAGCGTATAATTTTTTCAGTTTGAAGATATTGGCAATAATTGTGTACATAGTGGTAATTAATTTACGCAATTTACATTTATTCATTCACAGACATGAATACGATGATTCGATTATTAAGAACTTCAATAAACGTCAATGAGTAAAAATACAAATAAACTATTGGTAGCATTAAACTCACCTTTCACTTCGCTACGCTTCTGCACCCCTTGTACTTTTACCAAGTCATTCTAAGACTGTACATTTTAAAAACACTGTCATTAGGTTCACATTGAAGCCAATCTGAAAACTAAAGACTTTTATTTTTTATTTTTTATCATTTAATTTTAATTTTGCAAATTTATTTACAATAATAACTTTACTAATTATTTCTATATTATAAAATAACAAGTTTTCTGAAAAAAAAGTAGCAAAAAATTATGACACGTTTCCAAATAACTGGTGAGAGGAATACGATGTGTCGCAGACCAATCAACCCAGAATTTTTTGTAAGATAAAAGAAAATGTATCAAAATATTTCTCGTAAACAAGTTTCCAAATTTGCCCGAAAAGAATAAACAATAGGCGTATGACATCCATGCATACCCAACAAACAAATATTTATTCTCCAGTTTCGATGTGTGAGACACTTACCATTAAAAATCAAATTTTTCTTAAGACGAGTCGACAAAGGAGCCTTATTCCATACCGATATTCTTTCTTCGAAATATTTTCAAAACGGGGTCGTGGAAGATACAAAAATATAACAAAACATCAAATGATGAATGATTAGACGTTGATAGCACCTGTTGCGATTTATATGGTCAACAAATCAATATTTGACAGTGTGAATATGTTTGTCGATAATAATTCAATGTTATCACATATGGTATAAAAAAGATTATTCCACAGATTCCTCCGAGCCGGAGCCGTTTTTTGAACAAACGATACTGTCTTCTTATCGTACCTAAACATCAACCTTGTCAAAATTAACAACTTTGTCTTTTACACCTTAGACAAACATTAAAAAGATGTTAAACGATCAAAAGTTCCAGCTTACCAAAATGCAGGATCGATCAATCAAATTCGGATTTTCATTGAAAAATTCGTAATTTATATTTTTTTTGCCCTATTTGTCTACAGTTTCAAAGGTAGATAAAAAACTATAGCAACTTGTATGTACATTTTTTACATAAAATTTGAATGGATAGAAATAGCAAATACAACAAATTTGAATCAAATTAAAAATAAGAATAATTAGTCGTGTAAAATATATTGCTGAAATTATAAAACTTTTTCTAGTGTGAACAAACCAACAATATCCTGTAGGTTAATAATGTCACTTACTTTCTTATATTTTTACGTTAATAATTTATACTAGATTTGTCCTCCGAGTCATTGTCATTAAAAATTCAACTGTATTTTTTTCTAGTCACAAGGATGAATAATTTAAAAGTAATAAGTGTAAGTAATTTATTGACGTTTAAATAAACCATATATTACAGATAAATGCTATTTTTCCACTAAAACATCTTTTACCGAAGTCATTCAAAGTGTACCAAGAAATAAACAGCTGTACTACAATATCAGGATAATTTCATCCCATACAAACCTAGTTGAAGTAGAAAGAACAGCTTTAATACATCTAAAACATCGACAATGAACCGATGGCTGGTGTTGGAAAATCAATGAATAATTTCTTCTCTTTAAAATTAAGTGTAACTCATTTATTAGACCCACAAAATGTAAGCAAAAGACATGACTTATTCTAATATAGCCTAATTACAAATAATTGTCAAGAAATATTTTACGCAGCAGATGTACTTAAGACGATGATGAAAAGCAGTTTGCGACCAAGAGACCAACTTCAATACCATATTCCTGAAAAACAAAAACAATTTATTTTACCAGCTACTTTTTCAAAGTACATCCTATTTAAGAACAATACCCGAAATAAAATTAAGATAGTATAGGACATTTCGGTAGTCAGAACACCATCGTATTTTTTTTTATTTTTATTTCCACATAAAGCAATTTCAAAACAGATCAAATAGATGTAAACAACGTTGATATGTCAATTCTCATCCTAATGTCCTAAAAATGTACGATGATTCAGAAAAGGTGCGGGTTCGAGTCCTAATTAGAGCACATTTGAATTATGTATTTATCAAGAGATTAATACTACTGTCTTCAAAAAAAATTGACAAAGTGACGCAACCTAAGATCACTAACACAATGAGATCCATTATAGCTTGCAACGAATGCATTCGTCATAACGAGAAATGAGAAAAGAAAAAGAAACCTGTAGCTATATTGTGTAACAGATCTGACCAATACAAATGTAAGATAAGACAAGGAAACAATTATTTTAATATAAAATGCATTTAAGTTACAGTAAAATATGTTTGCCGAAAACTAACAACAAAAAATTTAAGGGTTTCTTTATTCATAAATAATTGCGGCCTCTTTATTATTTTTACTGAAGATAGATAGGAAATTAAAGGAAAAACGATATTTTGCATATTAACTGGGGTAAGGAAGAGCATGAAATATCCTGCTCAAAATCTGGAGCACCCCGCCTAGGGACCTCGACCTTACTTAGAAGATCACAAGTAAAAAATACTGTTCTCAAGCAGTGTTGTGTTCCTGCGGTGAGTAAGGTCACCAGAGCTCCTGGGGAAGATTGGTAAGGTCAGCAACGCGCAGTAATATATCTCATTACTGACCTTTCGACCCCACTAATATTATTTCCTAAGTTGGGCCGCAATGGTTATTATCAACAAACATCAAACAAAAAACAACAGGATTATCTAGTCAAAGGTCAAGTCAAGTAAATCGACACATAAAAAATTATCTTCTTTCTTAGTGTGAGGTCACAAGAAATGTTAACTTTTTTACTAAGAATGAGAGTATCAATATTTATTGTGATATTGTTCTGGCAAATAAAGATATAAAAGACTTATTTTCCTTTTTGCTATCAATATCGGTAAATATATTACATTAGGTCCACATTAACACAGCATCACATTGCTAATTGTTTATTGTTCTTGCATAAGAACAGTCAGAAAAAAAATGCACAATTCTGTCCAACGAGTATTCTATCAAACCAAGGTTATAAAAAGACATGATTTCTTTAGTATTATTAGATATTTAAAGACGATACATTAAGCGACAGAACATATTTTGTAAGTAAAATAGCAAAAAACCTAAGAAGAGAAACAACTACAAGACAACTTTGACAAATATCATTATCAGAAACTACAGAATAAAGAACATTTGTATCACATTTGAAGAACTAATGACCTCTAAGTACCACTTGCAGTTGACAATATGGTATTTACCTGCTCATTATGCTTCTCAGAAGAAACGTACATCTATAGTCCTGCCATCAATACGTGTTCTGTCAAACATTTCTGCACAAATGGTTAAGGAAATTACCTTTGTACCTTAACTCGGCACCTGTCATTGGTAAATTATGTGTACTAAACTATAGGACTTTGGTAATATCAAGAGAATGTTTATAATAACTAAGTACATAAATAGATAATGAAACTATAGACAAATAGGATGTTCGACCTCTGTTCCTTCAAATGGGGGTTCTGTGTGTGTTATAGATTACCACAATTAATGTGAAAAAAATTCCTTGCCCTTTTTAAAATTTTACAGTTTTACTAGCTGACCTCGCAAACGTTGTTTTGCCATATATTTTATTAACCTTCTCACACCCCCCCCCCCATAACTTAGGGAATGAAAAATAGATGTTGGTCGATTCTCAGACCTACCCGATATGTAAACAAAATTTCATAATATTTTATTAACCCTCTTAACCCCCCCCCCCATAACTTAGGGCTATGGAAAATAGATGTTCGATTCTCAGACCTACTCGATATGCACACAAAATTTCATGAAAATCGAAGATTATTCGAGCTATTTTGATAAACTCGTTTCGCATGATACCTTTCATGAGCGCTATAATTTATATATTAATACAGTATAAGCTCCTTATTCGCGCTTCCTTCATTCGCGTTTTCACTATTCGCGGATTAAAAAATTGTGACCCAATTCCTATATTCGCGGCTAGATTTCTTTATTCGCGGATTTAATCGGTACAAAAAGAATTCCATTATGTATCCAACCAAATATCCTTTGTAAAGCCGCAGATAAATGGACTAGTAAAAAAGTAAATAGACCTTAATACAACTATGTAATCCTCGTGCTTTAAAAAATCAAAACAAGGACGACCTGCCAGTGTTTTGGCGTGCTAATAAGAAAGCGTGGGGAAAGCGTACAAGCGCCATTTTTTGTGACTGGTTCCGGAACTGTTTTGTTTCTGAAGTTGAAATTTATTTAAAAATAGAATTTAGACTTTAAAGCGGTTCTATTTTCGGACAATGTACCAGGTCATCCTCGCAAACTTGAAACTGCATCCAAATATAAAAGTGACATTTTTACATTCCAACACGACAGCTTTGCTTTAACATAAGGACCAAGGAATCATCCAGGTTTTAAGCTCTATTACATTAGACGAACCTTCAAAATAATTTTGCATAATATGGAATGTGATCCTGATATGAATGTTATGGAATGCTGGAAGAAATTTGACATAGCAAAATGCTCGTAAACATAAAAGAATCATTGGAAGAACTGAAGCCATACACATTAAAATCATGCTGGAAAAAACTGTGGCCTGCTCTGACTGCGGAAAATGACGAAGAATCTGTGCAAATTCAAACTATGACTGCAGGCATAGTCGAAATTGTGAATGGAATAGGACAAGATGGGTTCGAATAGATAGAATCAAGTGGCATTCAGGAGTTGCTTGAATCGCAAGATGAATGTTTGACTGAAACTGGCTTGGAGGAAATGTTAAATTCACAACCCATTGAAGAAAAGGCTCAACTTCAACAAGCACTGGAAATGTGACATTTAATCTGAAAAATCTAAGTGAAGGTTTAAGAATGGCCCATTGGCCAGGAGCTTTGTGATTTCTTTATGAAAATTGATCCAACTATGGAATGAAGACTTATTTTTAAGAGGCAAATTGCTAATGCCACTGCTGAATGTCAGTTTAAACTGAAAGAGCTTTTAAAAACTGCCAAGCAAGAAAAAATTACAAAATTCTTTAAACCGTTGCCTAAGGCTGAAGATAATAATTGATTAGTATGGTCAAAAACTTTTTTTTTTTTATGTTTGTTTTTTATTTTGTCGCCTAGAAACGTATCCCCTATAATCCCATATAAAATCCATTCCATATTCACGGTTTCTGTATTCGCGGCATATTTGCGGAACATATACCCCGCGAATAAAGAGCTTTTATTGTATATATAAACTAGCCGAATTCGTTGACCGTTAATTTTATTTTTGTGATGCAAATATATGGTAAAGTTATTATCTCACTCGCATTTCTCCGACTTGATTTATATATACTATTATTTTTCACTGAATTTTTTGTTCAATAACATTAAAATATAGCCTATATTACTACTGAATAATGTAGCTTTCTGTTAGTGAAAGAATTTTCATGACCGCATCAGTATTTGCGAAGATTACCCCCTACAAACAAATAAAGTTTGAAACTTTACCTCTTTATAATTATAGATTACGGGTCGCGTTCTTTGTCCATGGTGGACTCCTCAAGCTACTTAACCAATTTTGATCAAATTTGCACAGCATGTGCAGTTTGATCTAACTTCAAAAATAGGCTATATTTTATTTTAGTATATGTAATTATTACATTTAAGAAAAAAAAAATAAGACGGTACGAAGTTCGCCAAGTCTTTCAATCTTTAGTTGTTTGAGACACTTAGTATTAATATTTTTCACTTTATCATTGTTTTTAGGGCTAAGGAAAATAGTGTTGCAGGATTTTGCAGAAGTACTTTGCCAGAGTATATTTGTGCGTGTGTGTTTGAAGATTATTCATTGATTTATATTTTTATACATAATATTCATATACCAACTACAAGTAATGTTGTAAACCAAGTTTTATAGTCAAAAAATTATGATTATAGTGACAAAAACAAGTGTGTGTATGTATAATATTTTGACATATTCTATGCCCTTTCAAAGGATACTGACTGCTCTTTCTGCATCCCATTCTTTATGGAATCTAACGATTGCTGTATCAGGGGCAGTCATTTCTGCAAACTTTACATCACCACACTCGCTAAACTTTTCTCTAATCAATTGCCAAGTTACTGTTGGTGGCAGCTGAAATAAAAGATAAATAATTTAATTTGACATTAGGAAATTCTAAACATTTTTTAATATCATATCAAAAATCGACTGTTCCAGTGGAGATCGAAGCTGCATCTCCGATTGACCGTGTCGGTGCTCTAGCCAATAAGGCTATGGAACAATGTACCCATGACACATAACAATATCTAAGACAGAAGATTATGACATATTTTTCTTTTACAACATCAATATCTATCTGTCAGATAGTCCATTCACAACATTGTAATCGGTCTTTTTTTGTGGTGAACTGGAGTCTCAGGCCCTATTTCATCTCACTATCAGTACCTTCGAGATAAACTGTATCAACATCGACTGAAACAGGTCATAATAACGTCCTTTATATTAACTTACATTAGTAATAATGACCATGTCAGATTGCTTATCCCGACCTCCTTGAGGAGCACCGGAATCACGACCATAACCCTGGCCAGGAACTGACACTCCACCTAGTTGACGATTCGTACCTGGTAAAAAATCATAATCTTATTTTAAAAACAAACATATTTCATAACACTCCAATTAGGCAACCGACATTGAAGACTTAAAAATAGTACTATCAATATATTACCAGAGAGTGGACCACTGCTCAAAGTTGAGTTTGGTCCTAAAACATTACCGGTGAGACTGGAATTTCCAAGAACATTAGAACTTAAGTCGGCAGTGCTGAGACCCATATTGTTTGGGTTAACGTTTGCAGCTTGAGCTTGCGTCAATACCGTTGCCAAATCATTTGCTGTCAAGCCTTGTTGTAAAAGTTGATTTTGTAATGCTCCCAGACCAGTCAGACCCAATGCCTGAAATTTGTTAACATTAGTCAATATATATATTTAAATTTTTAAATTAAATAAGATATAATTTTCAATATGCACATAACATCTTATCAATATTACTAAAATAAAAAATACACAAACTTCATAATGCTGCATAAATTTAACTTGATAGCAGACTACCACCTAAGTAATTCGTACTGCAAGTACAAGAAATGTATCATTGAAGAACTTACCTGCAATCCTAAGCTTCCACTAAGTGCTGCATTTGTACCTAGTGTATTAGCCGATAAACCCGTTCCAAGACCATTTAAAGCCACACTTGCTGTAGGAACAGCTCCTAAAACCCCACCACCTATTGTTGAACCAGCATTTGCTAGGTTCAAATTATTTGGTGCTGAATTTTGTGGCAAATTCCTGGCCACATCTCTTAAGGGTTCTCCATTGGGACCCAAACCTACACCAATGCTTTTTAAGCCTTCCGGTAGTCTAAGTTCAGTTTTATCAGACACACCTCTGTCCATACGAACAGTCATCCTACGATCATACAACATTTGTTTGTCGAACATTGATATAGCCTGAAAGAAATTAAGAAAATATATATATACTATTTGATAAAAAAGATAAAAAATCAAACATTTTTTCACAACTTATATCAGCGAACAAGCGTACTTAACACCTGATAGTAAGCCATTATGATAGCTTATAAACACCTGCAACACCAGAAGCATCACAAGTGCAACGCTGAGCCTACCCTTGACTCTCCCCAGGAGCTCTGGCCACCTTACTCACCACAGAAACACAACACTGTTTAGAGCAGTGCTATTACCTGTGATCTTCTATTAGGTTGAGGTACTTTACCAGGCGGGCTACTCCAGATTTTGAGCAGGATATTTCCTGCTGTACCCTACCTCAGTGAATGTTTTAATTAAAATATCTAACCTGTACAGCTTCGACGGGATGGTCGTATTCAATGACAGCAAAACCTCGACTGTTGCCATCCTTGTCCACAGCTAGATCAATGTTTCGTACCTTGCCTGCCATTTTAAACACCTCCTTAATTTTTGCACGATCTGCTTTGTAGTCCAGCTAAAATACACATCTAATTAATTTGTGTAATATTACTTATGTGTTAAATGAAATAGTTTCTTATGTTTGTTCACTTTCTTTACAAAATGTATTTGGCAAGTCTTGACATACCCAATAGATTACTTACATTTGCGACAAATACTTTCTTAACCAAAGGTGGCTGTACATTTATTGATTCCAAAAACTGTAAACTAAGGCCATAGGTGTTGTAGTTCTCTGGTTCTCGTGGTTTGTTCACTCCCCATCTGAAGTACATAAATAATAGTAAGGTATTTTTATAATCAATTTAAAAATTAGCAAAAATTCTGTGGTAGGTATAGAATGTTTTTTTTTATTAAATTATATGTACACATACATACCCATCTTTCTCATCTCTCATATTTCTTCCACCTCCACCATTTCCTGATCTTGAAGTATTCAGTCTATTTCTTTCATTACCTAACAATATACAATGTTTATAAGATACATTAACAAATTAAAAATTAATTTAGTGATAATATATATATTTGAAGGCCCTATTGAACAAAATGTCTACTTCTACTATTTTACAAATAATTGATAAAAAAATAATAATAAATTTCCAATTAGAAAGTGTAAAGTGCCTTTATCAATAATATTTTGATAGCCCACAGTAAATGTAGTAATGATACATTATATATTATTTATTACAGGATCATTATAATAATTAACTAAAATAGTCTTGTAATATAAAAAATTACCTGTTTCCTCCTTTAAAACCAACTTTCTACCATTAAGCTCATATCTGTGCATCACAAAAAGAGCTTTCTTCATTGCTTCTGAATTAGTGAACTCAACTACACCACATCCTCTAGGCTTGCCATTCTCATCATTAAAAAGTTCAACATAAGCTACATCTCCAACCTAAAAAGTAATCACTATATTAATCAATGAAATGAAAACATTTATTTCGTCATAAGGTGATATACTTACTACTACTGGTGATACACTTACTACTACTTAACGAAAGTAAAAATAATGTCATTTACAAAAATAATAATACAAATGAATTTAAAAAAAAAAAAAACTCGACAATAATAAAACTCGACAATATAATAAGTTAAGGTAGCAAAATAAATCAAAAAATAAAATAAAAAATTTTATATCTTAGCATTGGGTACATTACAAACTTAGGAAATATACCCAGTGTTATGTGCAACCATAACTTAGTCAAAATAATCAAAATATTAAGTTACTTTAAATTTCTAATGTCTCGGTAGACATTAACTTCCTATTATGTCCTTGACTTTATTAAATATTACAATAAATAAGATAAATTAATGTCCCTAGTGTAGGCCGAGAGAAAAAAAGAAGCCGGAGGAAAAACTCTCGGTAATCCTTTAAATATATATATAAATAAATAAATAAATAAATATATATATATATATATATATATAATCTTAGTTTATGTAGAAGCCCCATATTATTTAGTTATTTATTAATTTATACTTTATACATTTGCACCACAAATTTATTAGAAAGTCGAGTTTAAAGCCAGTAAGAAATTGTGTAGTACAATAGCGAGTCTTATATCTAATTAGCTATTTCTTCCAGGCGACCCAAATATATACATAATTAAATAAATGCAAACCTTTTCCTTGAACAAGTCCTTTAATTCAGTCCAGCGAAATTCATAAGGAATGTTTGATACAAATAAACGTTTCCCTTCCGATCTATCTCTATCGTTTGATCGGTCTCTCGGAGCATCTGAAAACCTTGAGGGCCTGTCTCCGCGCCTAGAACGATCCCGTTCTTTTTCCCTTTGATTATCCATTTTTTTTTTTAATCTAAATAGCAATAAACACCTTTAATACACTATTATTCCTCATTTAAAAAGTAAAGCCGGGAAACATTCATACCGGTTAATTAGAATGTTACAAAAACAAATTTGTTTTAAAAATTAGTGTAGTAAAAACTGTTTACCTTGTTACACTATATACGTCTGCACAATATTAAGAAACACTTATATATTCACAATTGAAAGCGTTCCCACTAATATGGTTAGTGATAATTAACCAAAAGGATTCTCAAGTATTACGTTACACTTTAAACAAAATGGCGACAACACAGGAATGAGGAAAGGAATACGAAGTTGTTGTTGTTTTAAAATTTATCCCCAATAGGGAAAGGCAAAGGACTATAATCCATACAGCCTAGTCTGAATTTGTAAGTTTCGTTCTGATATATCAAAAGGCCGGAGCCAAGTCTGAAGTAACTTTATTGTTCTTCTGATTCGATGACTGGTAGAGTAAGGCCGAAACCAAGTCTGAAATTTCATATTTTCGTCTACTCTTCTTTGTCTATAAGTGATAGGCGAGGTCGAAACCAAGTCTGTAATAGGCCGAAGCCTGAAATATCAAAATAAAATTTCACATCCGATGAATGAAGGTCCTGATCCTGTTTCAAATATCATTGATAGTATTGCAAATAAATTCAAATATACTAGTATAGTTATCCAAATTAGTCAATAAATCTTGTGTATTGCGCGGGACATTTTTTGGTCCAGAAGTTGATAACAAGTTGGCTATAAATAAGAGGCGTTCCAGATTAAAAGCGGAGCATTCAAAAAATATGTGATCTAAAGTCTGTGTAGAGTTGTTGGTGCAATGTGGGCAAACGGGCGATGAGATGATACGCATACGATTCAAATGTGCATTAAATCTGCAATGTCCAAATCTCAAGCGGCATAGTATTGTATAATATTTTCTGCTTCTATGTTGATGCGATTTAGTAAACCAAGGACTTTTTCCAATATCTTGATTTATCTGAGCATACCAAGATCCTTTTCTTAACAAGGTTTGTCGCCAAAGATCACGCCAATCAGATAGGATTTTTGATTTAATAGCAACTAATAGATCAGTGTATGGTACGGCAACATTCTCATCAACAGGGCTGCCGCTGTCACTGTCAACAATTGAACGTGCCAGAAAGTCCACATGTTCATTTCCCCTTACTCCTATATGTGAAGGTGTCCACAATAATTTGATGTTGTAGTTTCTTCTGGATAGTTGATAAAGGAGATGTCTTATTTCTAAAATGATGAAGTTTGTATTAGCACTGAATTGATAATTATCTAAAGCCTTTAGAACGCTCATACTGTCAGTAATGATCAGCCAATATTGATTAGTTTGTTTTTTAATGAATTCTAGGGCAGCAGTAATTGCTAGAGCTTCAGCTGTAAATATTGATATCTCCTTTTTCAATCTGACGCCTTGGCCAAACTTCAGATGAGGTACATAATAGGCCATGGAAACATTTATATCATTTTTTGATCCATCTGTGTAAACTTGTTTGAACTTATCAGAGTATTGTGCTATGAGGTTGTAAACTTCCTGGCGCTCTTTTAGCTTATGGTCAATAATAATATCGATTTGATTAATAAGACAGTCAAACTCCTTTTCGTAACACATCCAATTGCTAGAACTGTGTATTTTGTGTTGGTTATTTAGATTTAACATGAATGAATATTCGAAGAGAATAAATGGGTTATTAGAAGTTAATGGAGCATTTACAGGATATTTACTATGTAAGTAATTAAGCTTTTTAATTAGAGGATGATTACTAATGGAAAACAGTTTTAGCAAAAAACAGTATTTCAAATATTTAAATCTAAGGTGTAAAGGGGAAATGTTGCACTCGACCTGTAACGAATTAATTGGGGTTGTTTTCATGGCGCCAGTGATAAGTCTCAGGCTGTGATTTTGAATAATATTTAATTTGTTAACCAACTTGTCATTAGCAGAAAAACATAGAAATCCATATTCAAAATGACTGCGTACAAGAGATTTATATAGGGTAAGAAGGATTTTTGGATCAGAACCCCAATATGTTTTTGCAAGAGACTTTAAAATATTAAGAGCCTTAAGAGCTCTATCAACTATGTGGTCTACATATTTGTTCCATGATAAGTTATTCATGAATATAACACCTAAAAATTTAACTTCATTTGTGATAAGAAGAGATATATTATTATAGTTTATTTTAATTCTTTCAGACCCTACTTTATTAAAAACTATGACTTTAGACTTTTCAAAGCTAATGTCCAATGCAAGATAATTAAAATAAGAATTTAATTTAACTAAAGCTTCGTTTAACTTAAGATTTAGGGTAGTTATATTATTACTAGAACAATAGACTACCAAATCATCAGCAAACTGTAAATTGTATATATGAGAGCCTAGAATTAAGTTTAATCTATGTATATAAAGTGTGAAAATCAATGGACTCAAAATGCTACCTTGACATGTACCTTTATGAGAAAGCCTTGGACCAATAAGTCTATTGTTATACTTAACAAATACCTTCCTACTGTGCAAAAAATTAAAAATCCATTGTATAACTTTTACAGGTAAACCAATCGCAGCTAATTCCGTGGATAGAATATGATGGTTAACATTATTAAAGGCTCCAACTACATCGAAGAAAACTCCAGCGAGAGCTTGCTTTGATTGTATAGCATTATAAATATCAAGATGTAAGTGAGCAATGCTCTCCCTTGAAGACCTGCCTCTTCTAAAACCAAACTGATTAGAAGGTAAAATATGATTAGACTCTATGAAATGTTCCAATCTTTGTTTTAAAAGTTGTTCAAATATTTTTCCCATGCAAGAAGTCAATGCTATAGGTCTATATGAATCAAAGTTAAACTTGTCCTTGTTGGGTTTTAAGATAGGTACTAAACAATCAACCTTCCAATCCATAGGAATAAGATTATGCTCCCAAAGAAGATTCAGGATATTTAATAAAATTAGTTTAGATTGAGAAGACAGGTGTTTAAGCATTTTATATGAAATGTAGTCAAGGCCAGGTGTAGAGTCTTTTCTGGATGAGATAGCAGAATTTAATTCGACAATGGTAAAAGATTTTATAATAAAATTTTGATTAGGAAGAATATGGCAGAAAGAATTAAGATTAAAGGCTGGCTCTACAGTATCTGGAGTATATTTTTTGAGAAAATCAAAGATCCAAGAATAGTCAGAGTTGTTATGGGAAGGTGGAAAATAGCTTTTGTTAAATTTTCGCATATACGTCCAAATGACTGATATAGGAGTCGATCTGTTAAATTGTTCACAAAGTTTTATCCAACTGTTTCTTCTCTCATTTCTGATAATATATTTTTTGGTGGCTTGTAGTCTTTTAAAATTAATGTAATTAGCCTCAGTGGGATCAGATTTAAAAGTCAAATAAGCGTTTTTGCTATTTAATACGGCTTTGGTGCAATTGAAATTCCACCAAGGAAGAAGTTTTTTTTTTTTATTTAAGTTAGAAGGAGAGCATGAAGATAAAGCTGTATTAACCAAAGAGTGCTTAGAAATAGAAGATGATTTCCACAGTGCTGAGTGTAAAATATCTGTAAATTTTGTGTAGTTATGAAGGGGGTCTTGTGTATCAAGAGAAAATTCAGTGAGCAATAGTTGGACATTTAAATTATAAATGTTCCAATCAACGTTGTTCAGGTTAGGGAAGCAGGGTAGTGAGCTACTATTGGGAATAGGAGTGGCATTGTAATGATTGTTATTAAGTAAAATTTTTGTGATTACAGGAAAGTGGTAGCTGCCTAAGGGATCGTCATGTACTGACCAGTCACACTCTAGAGCCAATGAAGGTGATACTATGGTTAAGTCAAGAGCATTCTGTCTCCATATGTGCGAACCAACAGTGGTCATACTTCCGTCATTAAGTATAACCAAATTATTGTTATTGATAGACTCTAAAATGTCTTTGCCTCGACAATTAGAAGTAGAACAGCCCCAGGCTGAGTTTAGGCCATTAAAATCTCCTGCTAGGAAGATTGGTTCTGGTAAACTTTTAATTAACCTGTCTAGTTTAGATTTAGAAAAAGCAGGATTGCAATTAGTTGGACTGTAAAAGCTTATGATAGTAAGTTCTTTGTTGCTAGAGTATTTTATACGAACAACAACATTTTGAATGGAGTCATCATAAAAAGTATCAATTTTAGAATAAGAAATAGAGCTATGTATTAATATGGCTACGCCATTGTGGGTGTTTCCTGAATCAAGACGAATTACATTGTAATGACGTATCTTAAATTTTTGACAAGGCTTTAACCAAGTCTCACAAATTAACGCAATGTGAATATTTTTGTCCAAAAGGAAATAATTAAAAATATGTTGATTGTGTAGAATACTCTGAGCATTCCATTGCACAATATTTAAAGTATCCATAAAGTACAAATTATTTATTAGTAACCTTTTTTAATGTATCTTGCAGGACATTTTTAATATTTTGGGAAGAGATAGGTATTTCATTATTTTTGTTTAGTGTTATAAGTTTTACTAAAGCTTCTGTAATAGATTTGAGTATTATTTCGGAATTTAAAAGAGATAAGAACTGATCAGTTTTGTTTAATGATGGAAAGTGAGAGCTGTTTAAAACATCAACAAAGCTTTTTTTCTGAAATTTATCTCTGTTAAGCTGGATTTTTTCTTTTTTAACAGGGCATGCAGGGGATATGGCAATGTGATTGCCAGAGCAGTGACAGCAACTGGCTGCAGTATAAGGAGTCTGACAATCTTTAAAATTGTGACCTTCGCCACAAATGCTGCATCTTTGTGAATTTTTACAGAATTTTGCAATATGACCATATCTTAAACACTTTAGACACTGCTTTACTGGCGGGATGTACTGCCGTACTTCGAACCGCCAGCTGTTGAGGTCCACACTATCTGGTAAATTGGGACAGGAAAAGGTTATAGAAATTGTTTTTGTGGGGATTAATTTTATTTCTCCATTTTCTCTTACACGTCGCATAAATCTACGTATAGATATAATATTTTTCGTGCTAGTTAGAGCTGAATATATTTCTTTATTGGATAATTCTATAGGCACATGAGAAATTACCCCAGTGACCTCTGTAGCGGCAGCCGGAAGGGAAGCTTTAAGTTTGTACCCATCAAGATATTTTTTGTTGCCTAAGACCGCGTTAGCAAAAGCAGGTCTATCAAAGATAACTCCAACTTTACTTTTATTAATGCGTTTTAGTTGTTTCACGCCTTTATTATATTTTTTTATGCTATTAGCGAGTGTCATCATGTCTCTTGTTCCGATTGGCTTGTCAGCCTCTGTACTCTCCAGGAATACAATATAGTCAAAATTACCCCCGTTCTCAGGGTAGTGCCGCACGTAATCGGCTACCCGAAACGGGGCATACCTTTCGGCGTCTGTTAGCTCAACAGATTTTATGGACTCGGAGTCGGAGCTCAACGAGTCGTCCTCAGCGTTACCTTCCTCCTTCTTTTTCCTTTTCTTACTTCTCCCCATCTCTTGATTAATTTATAAGTATTTATTTATAAAAAACTCCAGTGAATGAATTATAAAATTAATAAAATATTTTTGAAAAAAAAAAGACCGCCTTTTCACTTCAAAGTTCCCGCGCTTTTTTTTTCAGGAATACGAAGTCAGAAGCTCAGAAGCTTCATAGCATAAACAATTTGTTTTAACTACAGATTATAAATCAATAAGGCATCAATTCAAAAAAAATGGGAAAAAAGCGCGGGAACTTTGAAGTGAAAAGGCGGTCTTTTTTTCTCAAAAATATTTTATTAATTTTATAATTCATTCACTGGAGTTTTTTATAAATAAATACTTATAAATTAATCAAGAGATGGGGAGAAGTAAGAAAAGGAAAAAGAAGGAGGAAGGTAACGCTGAGGACGACTCGTTGAGCTCCGACTCCGAGTCCATAAAATCTGTTGAGCTAACAGACGCCGAAAGGTATGCCCCGTTTCGGGTAGCCGATTACGTGCGGCACTACCCTGAGAACGGGGGTAATTTTGACTATATTGTATTCCTGGAGAGTACAGAGGCTGACAAGCCAATCGGAACAAGAGACATGATGACACTCGCTAATAGCATAAAAAAATATAATAAAGGCGTGAAACAACTAAAACGCATTAATAAAAGTAAAGTTGGAGTTATCTTTGATAGACCTGCTTTTGCTAACGCGGTCTTAAGCAACAAAAAATATCTTGATGGGTACAAACTTAAAGCTTCCCTTCCGGCTGCCGCTACAGAGGTCACTGGGGTAATTTCTCATGTGCCTATAGAATTATCCAATAAAGAAATATATTCAGCTCTAACTAGCACGAAAAATATTATATCTATACGAAGATTTATGCGACGTGTAAGAGAAAATGGAGAAATAAAATTAATCCCCACAAAAACAATTTCTATAACCTTTTCCTGTCCCAATTTACCAGATAGTGTGGACCTCAACAGCTGGCGGTTCGAAGTACGGCAGTACATCCCGCCAGTAAAGCAGTGTCTAAAGTGTTTAAGGTATGGTCATATTGCAAAATTCTGTAAAAATTCACAAAGATGCAGCATTTGTGGCGAAGGTCACAATTTTAAAGATTGTCAGACTCCTTATACTGCAGCCAGTTGCTGTCACTGCTCTGGCAATCACATTGCCATATCCCCTGCATGCCCTGTTAAAAAAGAAAAGATCCAGCTTAACAGAGATAAATTTCAGAAAAAAAGCTTTGTTGATGTTTTAAACAGCTCTCACTTTCCATCATTAAACAAAACTGATCAGTTCTTATCTCTTTTAAATTCCGAAATAATACTCAAATCTATTACAGAAGCTTTAGTAAAACTTATAACACTAAACAAAAATAATGAAATACCTATCTCTTCCCAAAATATTAAAAACGTCCTGCAAGATACATTAAAAAAGGTTACTAATAAATAATTTGTACTTTATGGATACTTTAAATATTGTGCAATGGAATGCTCAGAGTATTCTACACAATCAACATATTTTTAATTATTTCCTTTTGGACAAAAATATTCACATTGCGTTAATTTGTGAGACTTGGTTAAAGCCTTGTCAAAAATTTAAGATACGTCATTACAATGTAATTCGTCTTGATTCAGGAAACACCCACAATGGCGTAGCCATATTAATACATAGCTCTATTTCTTATTCTAAAATTGATACTTTTTATGATGACTCCATTCAAAATGTTGTTGTTCGTATAAAATACTCTAGCAACAAAGAACTTACTATCATAAGCTTTTACAGTCCAACTAATTGCAATCCTGCTTTTTCTAAATCTAAACTAGACAGGTTAATTAAAAGTTTACCAGAACCAATCTTCCTAGCAGGAGATTTTAATGGCCTAAACTCAGCCTGGGGCTGTTCTACTTCTAATTGTCGAGGCAAAGACATTTTAGAGTCTATCAATAACAATAATTTGGTTATACTTAATGACGGAAGTATGACCACTGTTGGTTCGCACATATGGAGACAGAATGCTCTTGACTTAACCATAGTATCACCTTCATTGGCTCTAGAGTGTAACTGGTCAGTACATGACGATCCCTTAGGCAGCTACCACTTTCCTGTAATCACAAAAATTTTACTTAATAACAATCATTACAATGCCACTCCTATTCCCAATAGTAGCTCACTACCCTGCTTCCCTAACCTGAACAACGTTGATTGGAACATTTATAATTTAAATGTCCAACTATTGCTCACTGAATTTTCTCTTGATACACAAGACCCCCTTCATAACTACACAAAATTTACAGATATTTTACACTCAGCACTGTGGAAATCATCTTCTATTTCTAAGCACTCTTTGGTTAATACAGCTTTATCTTCATGCTCTCCTTCTAACTTAAATAAAAAAAAAAAACTTCTTCCTTGGTGGAATTTCAATTGCACCAAAGCCGTATTAAATAGCAAAAATGCTTATTTGACTTTTAAATCTGATCCCACTGAGGCTAATTACATTAATTTTAAAAGACTACAAGCCACCAAAAAATATATTATCAGAAATGAGAGAAGAAACAGTTGGATAAAACTTTGTGAACAATTTAACAGATCGACTCCTATATCAGTCATTTGGACGTATATGCGAAAATTTAACAAAAGCTATTTTCCACCTTCCCATAACAACTCTGACTATTCTTGGATCTTTGATTTTCTCAAAAAATATACTCCAGATACTGTAGAGCCAGCCTTTAATCTTAATTCTTTCTGCCATATTCTTCCTAATCAAAATTTTATTATAAAATCTTTTACCATTGTCGAATTAAATTCTGCTATTTCATCCAGAAAAGACTCTACACCTGGCCTTGACTACATTTCATATAAAATGCTTAAACACCTGTCTTCTCAATCTAAACTAATTTTATTAAATATCCTGAATCTTCTTTGGGAGCATAATCTTATTCCTATGGATTGGAAGGTTGATTGTTTAGTACCTATCTTAAAACCCAACAAGGACAAGTTTAACTTTGATTCATATAGACCTATAGCATTGACTTCTTGCATGGGAAAAATATTTGAACAACTTTTAAAACAAAGATTGGAACATTTCATAGAGTCTAATCATATTTTACCTTCTAATCAGTTTGGTTTTAGAAGAGGCAGGTCTTCAAGGGAGAGCATTGCTCACTTACATCTTGATATTTATAATGCTATACAATCAAAGCAAGCTCTCGCTGGAGTTTTCTTCGATGTAGTTGGAGCCTTTAATAATGTTAACCATCATATTCTATCCACGGAATTAGCTGCGATTGGTTTACCTGTAAAAGTTATACAATGGATTTTTAATTTTTTGCACAGTAGGAAGGTATTTGTTAAGTATAATAATAGACTTATTGGTCCAAGGCTTTCTCATAAAGGTACATGTCAAGGTAGCATTTTGAGTCCATTGATTTTCACACTTTATATACATAGATTAAACTTAATTCTAGGCTCTCATATATACAATTTACAGTTTGCTGATGATTTGGTAGTCTATTGTTCTAGTAATAATATAACTACCCTAAATCTTAAGTTAAACGAAGCTTTAGTTAAATTAAATTCTTATTTTAATTATCTTGCATTGGACATTAGCTTTGAAAAGTCTAAAGTCATAGTTTTTAATAAAGTAGGGTCTGAAAGAATTAAAATAAACTATAATAATATATCTCTTCTTATCACAAATGAAGTTAAATTTTTAGGTGTTATATTCATGAATAACTTATCATGGAACAAATATGTAGACCACATAGTTGATAGAGCTCTTAAGGCTCTTAATATTTTAAAGTCTCTTGCAAAAACATATTGGGGTTCTGATCCAAAAATCCTTCTTACCCTATATAAATCTCTTGTACGCAGTCATTTTGAATATGGATTTCTATGTTTTTCTGCTAATGACAAGTTGGTTAACAAATTAAATATTATTCAAAATCACAGCCTGAGACTTATCACTGGCGCCATGAAAACAACCCCAATTAATTCGTTACAGGTCGAGTGCAACATTTCCCCTTTACACCTTAGATTTAAATATTTGAAATACTGTTTTTTGCTAAAACTGTTTTCCATTAGTAATCATCCTCTAATTAAAAAGCTTAATTACTTACATAGTAAATATCCTGTAAATGCTCCATTAACTTCTAATAACCCATTTATTCTCTTCGAATATTCATTCATGTTAAATCTAAATAACCAACACAAAATACACAGTTCTAGCAATTGGATGTGTTACGAAAAGGAGTTTGACTGTCTTATTAATCAAATCGATATTATTATTGACCATAAGCTAAAAGAGCGCCAGGAAGTTTACAACCTCATAGCACAATACTCTGATAAGTTCAAACAAGTTTACACAGATGGATCAAAAAATGATATAAATGTTTCCATGGCCTATTATGTACCTCATCTGAAGTTTGGCCAAGGCGTCAGATTGAAAAAGGAGATATCAATATTTACAGCTGAAGCTCTAGCAATTACTGCTGCCCTAGAATTCATTAAAAAACAAACTAATCAATATTGGCTGATCATTACTGACAGTATGAGCGTTCTAAAGGCTTTAGATAATTATCAATTCAGTGCTAATACAAACTTCATCATTTTAGAAATAAGACATCTCCTTTATCAACTATCCAGAAGAAACTACAACATCAAATTATTGTGGACACCTTCACATATAGGAGTAAGGGGAAATGAACATGTGGACTTTCTGGCACGTTCAATTGTTGACAGTGACAGCGGCAGCCCTGTTGATGAGAATGTTGCCGTACCATACACTGATCTATTAGTTGCTATTAAATCAAAAATCCTATCTGATTGGCGTGATCTTTGGCGACAAACCTTGTTAAGAAAAGGATCTTGGTATGCTCAGATAAATCAAGATATTGGAAAAAGTCCTTGGTTTACTAAATCGCATCAACATAGAAGCAGAAAATATTATACAATACTATGCCGCTTGAGATTTGGACATTGCAGATTTAATGCACATTTGAATCGTATGCGTATCATCTCATCGCCCGTTTGCCCACATTGCACCAACAACTCTACACAGACTTTAGATCACATATTTTTTGAATGCTCCGCTTTTAATCTGGAACGCCTCTTATTTATAGCCAACTTGTTATCAACTTCTGGACCAAAAAATGTCCCGCGCAATACACAAGATTTATTGACTAATTTGGATAACTATACTAGTATATTTGAATTTATTTGCAATACTATCAATGATATTTGAAACAGGATCAGGACCTTCATTCATCGGATGTGAAATTTTATTTTGATATTTCAGGCTTCGGCCTATTACAGACTTGGTTTCGACCTCGCCTATCACTTATAGACAAAGAAGAATAGACGAAAATATGAAATTTCAGACTTGGTTTCGGCCTTACTCTACCAGTCATCGAATCAGAAGAACAATAAAGTTACTTCAGACTTGGCTCCGGCCTTTTGATATATCAGAACGAAACTTACAAATTCAGACTAGGCTGTATGGATTATAGTCCTTTGCCTTTCCCTATTGGGGATAAATTTTAAAACAACAATCAAAAAAAATGGCTCACTGAATTTGGCCCCACTTTTTTCAATTTTGAACTTTTTTTTTACTTTTAATTGTTTGTTCGTCGTTTTTTCGTTATTTTTCGAATGTAAAAATTGTTTTTATTTATTTATAACTAGCATCCCGCCCAGGCTTCGCACGGTTGCAAAAACTATCAGTGTTTCTCTACTATATTATTCATGTAATAAATATATAAACCTTCCTCTGGATTTACTCTATTTAATAAAGAAAACCGCATCAAAATCATGTATTGAAATATCGTTCCGTGACGTCTCCGGTCTTCGGAAGGTCCAGCCCTTCTCTCTTGCGTAACAAAACGCAGCCACCCGGGTGAGTCGGAGTGGCTGAGACTGGTTGCTGAAGGCGACCACAAAGCCGAAGCTTTGGAGACGACTACTCCGGGCGGAGACTGCCCTCCTTGAGCGCCTCCGGCTCCTAAAGAACACTCTTGGGGTAGGGCAACTAAGACCAAGGGTGAACATTTGTTTAATTAATAATAAATAAATAAAAGACGAACAAACAATTTTTAGATTCGAACAATAACGAACAAACCGCAAACAAATATGTATTTTAAAAAAAAAAATCAAAAATCGTAAAAAGTGGGACCAAATTCAATAAGCCCGATGAAGACTATCTTACAATTTACATTCCTAAACATCTGGTAATGTGTTAAGTAAAAAAAAAAAAAACAAGTGTGCTTTAGACCACACGACTGAAATAAAACTTCGTTAGCTCCTATAGTAATATACGAAACGTAACTCTCTCTATTTTTATCTTCACTAACTTATATCTACCGTGGCGCCGTCTATAGTGAGTTCTTTACAGGTCCGCTTAAACCGAAAATAGAAATCATCATATCAAGAATTTCGCTCTGGCGGGCACATCGTTCCATAGCTTAATTGGCTAGAGCGCCGACACGGTCAGTCGGAGACGCGGGTTCGAATCCCGCTGGAGCGGTCAATTTTTGATATGATATTCAAAAATGTTTAGAATTCCTAATGTGTGGGTACACAAAAATAAAATCGTGCATATTAAAAATAGCATGGTGTCGTCTCCTGTCAAACATTTTCATTGTAATATGAAACTTTGAATAGTTACGGGTCTCTGTAAAGAACTCACTATAGACGGCGCCACGGTTCGCTTAAACCGAAAATAGAAATCATCATATCAAGAATTACGCTCTGGCGGGCACATCGTTCCATAGCTTAATTGGCTAGAGCGCCGACACGGTCAGTCGGAGACGCGGGTTCGAATCCCGCTGGAGCGGTCAATTTTTGATATGATATTCAAAAATGTTTAGAATTCCTAATGTGTGGGTACACAAAAATAAAATCGTGCATATTCAATTCACCTCACCCAATCACACTTTTCTTAACGCTTGTGTCACGCATTCACCAGCTTAATCTTCAAATCAAGCGTGCATAAAGAACTTTTATTTCAAGAAACGAGTATGCTTATTACTTTGCTATTATTTTTATGTCGTCATGTTTTTTCTTTTTTAGTAATATTTATTATATATTTCATAACGAAAAAAGTGTTTTTTTTTTGTAAATGTTATTCTTTAACAACCAAGTATTTATTATTAAAAATTTTCTCATTCATAGATTCTAAATGGCTAAGTGCAACCCTAAAAAACAAACATGGCGGGACCGGGAGTCATTGCACGCATGCAATATATGATGCACACATTTACAAAGTACTTGTGTCATATACATTGTATTATCTGTGATTGTATTGCTTATGTATATTTTTCGTCTACGATAGCCATGCAGGCGATCTCTGTTATATTTTTATTTAATTAAAATAGTAAAAAATAACAATTATGGAACAAAGTAAAGCCAATTCGCCTAGGCTTTTTGTGTGTACTGCTATAGAAAACAAGGATGAAATAGAAGAGGTATTGTGTACATTTTCGTAGTTTCCAACAAAGAATCATTTAGTCGGCCATGTAAAACCCTATTTTTCTTATTTGTCGATGGCGGCGCTGCTCTCTATGGCGCGAAATTTCAACTCTTATATATCTTAAAACTTTTATCTAACCCCCTATTTTCATTTTAATTTCAGCGGTACGAAAGAGCTTATAACTTTTTTCAATCTCTTGTGGCAGACTGCAGTGAAAAAGAGGCTCACGACGCGCTTAACAATGCTGTTTGTAAAAACCACGAAGACGTGTCACTTGGAATGCTCATGTCAATACTTACAGAGCCTCACAATGCAACTAAATGTTATCGGGACCTCACTCTCGTCACACGAGACGGACTAACATGCGTGCTAAACAATTTATCTAATTTGATTTTAGAGAGATATTTAAAATTCCAAGATACTACCCGTAATCAATTATTATGGCTTTTAAAAGAAATGATTAGAAATGCTGTGAATGGTGTTGATAGTGTGTGTTGGAATTTGATGCGTTATGCATCAGGAGGAGATGTTACTCCTAAAAATATTTTCTTAGTGGAATCTCTTTTAGACATTTATATTGACAATCGAATGTGGCTCGATAAGTTTCCCGTACTTGTATGTATGGTAGTGTATACGTATTTGAGATTGATAGAAGATCATAATATACCGCAGTTAATGGCTCTAAGACAAAAGGAGGTCAATTTTGTAATTGCCTTGATTCGAGAACACTTTAATGAAGTTTTAACACTTGGAAGAGACTTGGTACGACTATTACAAAATGTTGCTCGTATTCCTGAATTCAACCAACTGTGGCAAGATATTTTAATAAATCCGAAAACATTGTCACCAACCTTCACAAACGTCATGCAGCTCCTTCAAATAAGAACTTCGAGGAGGTACTTACAATCTAGACTTACACCAGAAATGGAACGTAAACTAGTCTTCTTAACATCTCAAGTTAGATTTGGTCATCACAAAAAGTATCAAGAATGGTTTCAGAGACAATATCTAGCTACACCAGAATCTCAGTCCCTTAGAAGTGATATGATTAGATTTATTGTAGGTGTCATACATCCGACCAACGAGTTATTATGCTCAGATATAATTCCAAGATGGGCTGTCATTGGATGGCTTTTAACAACATGTACTTCAAACGTTGCTGCCTCAAATGCAAAATTAGCTTTATTTTATGATTGGCTATTCTATGATCCTGAAAAAGATAATATCATGAACATTGAACCCGCTATTCTTGTAATGCATCATTCGATGAGATCCCACCCAGCTGTTACCGCTACATTACTGGATTTCCTTTGTCGTATTATTCCAAACTTTTATCCTCCTTTTGCTGACAAAGTTAAGCAGGGGATATTCAATTCCCTACAACAAATAATTGAAAAAAGAGTATTACCCAATTTGCAGCCACTGTTTGACTCACCGAAATTAGATAGAGAGCTGCGCACAACAGTTAGAGAAACATTCAAAGAATTCTGTAGCAATGGTAATGGAGAAGGAGTATCTGGAATAAGAGATGAAGGAAATGATGATTTACCAAGAGGTGGTCCTGATGAACCCGCTTTTTCAGACGATGAAGATGATCCTCAACCAATAATAGCGGAGGATACAGATGATGACGACTTACCACTATCTGAAGTTCGAGCACGTGAAAGGCCTGAACTAGCAGCAGCATTACCGCTTATTTTACGACCTTTTGCTGAAACATTATTAGATGACCGAACATCTGCAGCTGCAACTGCCTTACTCAATGCATGCACCAGTCCAATGCCAACGCCGATCGCTCTTGCCGATTTATTTGCGGCGACATTACAAGACGCATCTCCTTTACGAATAAACCGCAATCCATCTACATCTGAACTAGATGTAGCTCTTAATTCACCAATATTTTCATTGTTCAGTTATCTTCATAGCAACGTAAGTGAAGCAAAACGTAAACTTGTTTTAGAAACACTTAAAGAGATATATGCACAGAATTCAATTCAAAGCGTAGGTTATTGTTTATTATTTTATTTAAAAGTATGTTTTGAAAGAGAAAAACGAGCAGAAAGGGATCCTGTAAAAAAAAGAAATGTAAAGTTCAAAGCGGATATCTATAAAAATTATTGTAGTTTTTTAGAGTTAAAACTTGCTGAAAGCTTAGCAGACGATTTTGAAAAGTGTCAAGAATGTGATGCCAATGTACTTGTATGGTTAATACCAGATGTTTATAGAGAATTTAAAGATCAAGTTCAAAACCACATAAGATTACTGCACATTATTGTTTCAACATTAGATGCAGGACAGCTGCAGCGTCTCGTGTGCCTCACATTGCAAGGAAATTTAATGATGTTTAAATCTGACGATATAACAACAATGCTTTCAACTAGTCTGAGTTGGGAAACATTTGAACAGTACTGCCTTTGGCAACTTTTAACTGCTCACGAAATATCGGTGGAGGACGTGTTACCTGTAATTCCTAAATTGTCCTATAAGGATCATGCTGAAGCCTTGACATCAGTACTATTAATGTTAAAGCAAGAACGTCCTACTGCCGATGTTGTAAGACAAATGTTTTGCAGACCAGTTGATGAAGAGGATGCGTTTGTTGTTTCAACCGTCATGTATTGGTGTCAGGACTATGAAGACAAGGTTGCAGATTTACTTGCAGTGCTATTAAGTACAAGGTATCCAGGTACTAGTCCAAATAAAAGAAAACGTCCTGGAAAACACAACATTCCGCCAAACGCGCCACCTTCTGCGGAACTAGTGAGTAGAACAACTTATCTAAATTAGTATATACTATATGAACCGATAAGCTATATTTAGATATATTATTATGACTGATTTAAAATTTATTGTTTGTTTTCCTCTTAGGTTTTAGGTCATTTAGAGCAAATAAGAGTATGCTGTGTTGAACAAGATGATATGTCAATTTTTAACATGGAGTGCTTGCAGAAAGCTTTACAACAATCACAGTCGAATAGTAGTGATAGCTTGAAGGTAAGATCCATATGACTACTTACTATACGTATTTCTATTAATAATATTATTACAAAAAAAAACTAACCATTCTGAAAGCTTGTGGGTTCACGTTTAATGTAATCGATTAAAGTCCTGTTCGCTGAGGTCCTAATAGGTTATATCTTCATTTTTGACAATAAAAAATAAAAAATTATAGTGTAAAAGTTTTTGTGTAATGAAAACACATCGATGCCTCCCGAGGAATAAAATCGTAAGGTCCTATTGCCATAGTTTGAATATTTTTGCATTTTCGGGATTTATAGGTAAATAATACATTTTCTAAAAATCCGTGAAGTTATAACAATTTATGTTTTTATTCTTCGAAAATCGTATCAAAATTATAACCCATAATAATATCGTAGTCATATAGGTAATATGGAACGAACATCTGTCTCAATAAGCCGAATGGCTAGTGTGAGTTTTATTCAGAGAAACATGACAGAAACGCGTTTATACGTGAAGATTATTTTGTATGGGAATTTAAACAGTGCAGCCTAAAAGATAAAGAATAGTATACGATACAATCGATACAGAGTCATCTAGCGGCAAAAGCAAGAACTAGGTTGAAATCCCGAATTTCCCATACAAAATGAAGTTAAAGTTTACTCCCGTTATTGCGAGACGGATTAAACAAAACTCGCACTAGGCACTCTGGTATCATTTTATGCACGTAATAATTGTGTTTGCTCGCAAACGAAAAAAAAAAAACCGACTTCAATTACATCGACGAGTAATACAATGTAGATCGACGAAAAAATAGTCAAGTAACTACGCGTTAGCAAAGATTACTCAAAATGTAGCTATCAGATCTCAATAAAATGTATATGTGACCACATGATAAACATCAGCTTTCGATTAAATTAAAAATTATCAAAATCGGTACACCCAGTAAAAAGTTATTGCGGATTTTCGAGAGTTTCCCTCGATTTCTCTGGGATCCCATCATCAGATCCTGGTTTCCTTATCATGGTACCAAACTAGGGATATCCCCTTTCCAACAAAAAAAAATATCAAAATCAGTAAATAAATTTAAATGGGACCAATTGACACACACCACCTTTCGTTTAAAAAATTTTTTGTCGAAATCGGTACACCCGTTCAAAAGTTCTGATGTAACATACATAAAATAATTGTGTTTGCTCGCAAACGAAAAAAAAAACCGACTTCAATTACATCGACAAGTAATACAACGTAGATCGACGAAAAAATAGTCAAGCAACTACGCGTTATCAAAGAGTACTCAAAAAGTAGTTATCAGATCTCGATAAGATTTATATGTGACCACATGATAAACATCAGCTTTCGATTAAATTCAAAATTATCAAAATCGGTACACCCAGTAAAAAGTTATTGCGCATTTTCGAGAGTTTCCCTCGATTTCTCTGGGATCCCATCATCAGATCCTGGTTTCCTTATCATGGTACCAAACTAGGGATATCCCCTTTCCAACAAAAAAAGAATTAGCAAAATCGGTACATAAAGTAGAAAGTTATGCGGTATAATACAACGCAGGTCGACAAAAAAAGCGTCAAGTAAAAACGCATTATTAGATATAACTCGAAAAGTAGTTGTTAGATCTCAAATAAATTTAAATGGGACCAATTGGCACACACCACCTTTCGATTAAAACAAAATTTGTCGAAATCGGTCTACCCGGGCAAAAGTTCTGATGTAACATACATAAAAAAAAATACAGTCGAATTGAGAACCTCCTCCTTTTTTGGAAGTCGGTTAAAAAAATGGATAACTAATTTCCGTAACACACGTTACCGCAAGGTAGGGATGTGAGTAAAGGCTTCAAAAATCGATTTTTACGTAATCGATTTTTTTAGTTTTGGTAATAATCTATTTTTGAACAATCGATTTTTAAAATAAAAATAATATTTTTTTTTTTTTGTAAAAATCGATTTTTAAGAAACGAAAAAAAAATTTAATTGTTTTGCCTTCATTAATCACAAAGATTAGAAGCAAAAAAAAATCGTTTCATTCAGATAACATAATAATATTATCGTGCGTAGGTAGGTTGGCGTATGTAGATGTAAATGTTTTCTTGAATGAAATGAAAAGAAAACATTTATTTCGTCATAAGGTGATATACACACTTAACGAAAGTCAAAAAATAATCTCATTTACAGAATAATAATACAAATAAATTGAAAAAAAAAAAAACTAAATAATAAAAGAAAGTTAAGGCAGCAAAAAAATCAAACAACAAAATAAAAATTTATATCCTTAACATTGCTACACTACAAACTTAGGTAATATACCCAGTGTTATGTGCAACCTTAACTTAGTCGAAATAATCAAAGTATTAACTTAATTTAAATTTCTAATGTCTCGGTAGACATTACCTTCCTATTATGTCCTCGGCTTTATTAAATATTACAATATATAAGATAAACTAATGTCCCTAGTGTAGGCCGAGAGAAAAAAAGCAGGAGGAAAAAACTCACGGTACTCTTTTAAAAAAAGTAAAGTCATATACAAAGCAAAAAGTAACAATATGACCATGAAATGATCAGGACAAACACGAGACAGCTAATCGTGTGCGTCGAAACCACCACACGTCACCTGCTCACAATATTTTAACTATATCTATTTACAGATTGAGTACAAAGACATAGCCTAGTCGAGCTTTATTCAATCCCATGCCTTTTCATCATTAAGATATTCATTGATGTTATAATAGGCCTTACTACATAAAGTTCGCTTAATAATTTTTTAAACTTCAGTAAAGGCAGAGATTGAAGCGCAGCCGGAATCTTAATGTGTAATAAGATAGATGTTCCTATAAAGCAACTACTTTTTTTTCCTGAGCTGGCATTTGTAGAAGAATGTTTTCTTTCCGTGTGCTGCATCAAATTTGTTGTGTTACTGCAAGTTTTCAACTGCTTTGGGCAGTAGTTGCACTTCGCAATACCACCACTTTTAATCTCAAAATACTGACGCCAATTACTTTTTGGTTTCTTGCTTGACATTGTCGTTGAAAAAAAAAACAGCCACTTAAAATCTCGGAACAAAATACATATCAGAAGATGAATTAATTACTTGACTTAATTAAACAAAAAATAACAACGCAACGGAATACCATTGACATCTGCTGATGACTGACAACTTGACAAAAACAACATGAGACGGAGCGAGGGATCTAGATCTGAGGGGATTCCCCGTATTAGTGTTGCCATTGTGGTATTATTGTTTGCACTAAATTAATACTTTGGGCGAATTTAGTTTTCCTGCTAGTTGAATAAATTTTTCACGTAGTTCAATGTTTGAGAAAAAAAAATCGATTTTTTTCTTAGATGTGAAAAGATAAAAATCGATTAATAATCAATTTATTTAAAACAAATAATCGGTCACATTTAATCGATTTTTTTGTAGAAATAATCGATTATTTTTTTAACATTCCTGCCGCAAAGCATTCGGTAAGCGTTGGTCGGTAAACTCACATTACTGCTTTATTATTATCTTAATATTTAATACGATTTCACGTAAACATGATTTACAAATTTCATTACAAATTTTAAGTAATGTATTCGTGTGATACTATTTTCTTAGTATTAGTAGTTTTTTAATGCATGCTAATAGTTTTCATTACGTTACAACTTCACGTAACATACACGTAAATATAAAAATCAGTATTACACATTTTTGGCAAAGATTTTAAAAGTATACAAGATATTAAAGGAGAATGATGCGATTCTATACATTCTTGGGCCAAAATGTAATGAAATGAAAATGGTATAAATTAATGCATTTAGACTTATTGATCCCTCGCTGAAAATTATCTATATTTTGGCTATCTGAGAGTGGAGTTATTAGACTTTTTGTAAAAGTGAGGTTATGTTACAATGTCTATAAAAAACCCGATCACTAAGTTCTTGTAGCATTAATGTTTGTTATATTTAGTAAAGACTGTTTGAAAACTCATTACAAATATTGATATACACTTGAAACCATAAATAAATATCAGGAATGGACTCAGAATGCGTCGGAAAACAGTAAACACTAATCGAGTGACGGACACAGTATTACTGTTAGTAAGCTGTCAAAGCTGTCATTAAAAATATGATTTATTTTAAATCGATACGAAATCGATAATCATTTTGGTATATCAAATATTAATTGATATTTTCGATATTAATGTAACTTTATTTAAATACACGTTATTGTTTATAGCTTTAATTATGCATCTAAATATCTTGTGTTAATTAACTAGTGCAAACATTTTCTTTTTGAATTCTGTAATCGATACCCAAATAATTTGATGAAAACTATCTTTCTCAATTTTCTCCGCTTCTAGATTCAGAATTGAGGTGATATTTTATATTTTAAAATAAAAAAATATGACCAATTTTTTAAACAATATCTCTACTCATTACATTTTGGCCCAAAAGTCGCATTCTCCTTTATTTTTATATGTACATGTTACGTAAAAAATGCTGAAAATAATGGTGTATAATACAATATATAGCCCGTATAAAAATCAGTATTACACATTTTTGGCAAAGACTAAAAGTATACAAGATATTAAATTTATTTTTATATGTACATGTTACGTAAAAAATGCTGAAAATAATGGTGTATAATACAATAGTACCCGGGTGACAGAGCTAAGCTCGGTATTTTTAGTAAATCGTGTTTTTTGGAAATCATAAAGTATAAATACGAATTACATATTGATAAAATATGAATAATATTTTTCGATTTTACCGACATAATAATAAAAAATAAGAACACTCTATTTAAATAAAAAATAACGAGTGCAATTAGAAAAAGAAAAAGAAAAAATAATTGATCAGGGACATGTGGATTTGAACCATGATCTTCTCGGTTGATCCCGAGCGGCCGATTTCCCACCGAGCTATTTCAACTACATTGACTTATGCGAAATTTACCTTCGTATTCTAACGATATATTTTTCAATTCCTAAAAACAGGGATAAAATGACATTTCCTGAAAATGAATCCTAGCTAGATAGATTTATCTCCCCCGAAACCCCCTAAATACTAAATTTTATGAAAATCGTTGGAGCCGTTTCCGAGATTCAGATTCTATATATATATACAAGAATTGCTCGTTTAATAGTATAAGATTATAGCCTGTTTAGAACACGCGATATAACAGAAAAATCGTTTATTGCTTGTTCTGTAAAACTTACTTTTCTCTATTATGATTTTGTTCTCTGGGGGCGTCGAAATATTTCTGAGTATAAACCTATTTTGTATCATTAATCGTACTCTGTATCGAAGTTATCTTTATAATTTAACTTATATTGTATGAATTGTTACAGAGACAATATAACGAACTATTTTTATTAGCTTGGGAAGATGAACTTCCAATTTCAAGGAGAGCAAGGAAACTAGTTTCGAACTCATTACCAATGAATCCTAACTTACATTCATCAAATGAGGATAGTGAGGTAAGTCTATTGCACTATTTCACATAATTAAATTACTTTTTAAAACACACAGGACAAACATACAGGGAAAATATACAGGACGCAAACAATAATCATTAAATTAAATCACATATCTTATATATATATATATATATATATATATATATATAAATCTTGTGTCACGATGTATGTTGCCAATAAACTCCAAAACTACTGAACCGATTTCAATCAAATTTCACATGTACCCTTATTTTGGTCTAACTTACTGGATAGGGTGGTTATCATCTCAATTATCCGCTTATGTCGTGAATGTAAACGAATAAAATGTATCATAATTGTTTCGTCGTTTGTATCATAATGTATGTAATTGTTTCTTAAGCAAGTGTTTATTTACTGTTTAGTTTTATGAAGTTCTCATAGATGGCCGTGTATGTTGATTCATCGATAAAATTCTTCAATATTTGTTTGACATCTAGGTTGCAAATACACCCAATAGATGGCGCTGTGTTCTGTTTCTTAGAATATAAATTCTATTACTGTAACAAACTTATTAACATTGTGACCCACTCGTCACTAGATGGCGCTGACCTCAGTTAAATCACGCTATCAAAGTTGTTACTGAAACAAGCCTTATAATTTAAATTTGACATTGTTAAGTGACGTACTTGTCACTAGATGGCGCTGCCCTCAGTTAAATCACGCTATCAAAGTTATACGGAGTAATGAATATACCTTGCCGGTTACCAATTGTGAGCATGCACTTCTGGTGGTACACTAGTCTCTAGCGCTTAGTTCGTGCACGCTCTTAGTTGAGTGTCCCTACTGTGCCTTTTGACCGGTTGCTCTCAGAAAGTATCACCCCTATAGGATAAAAATATTACATATCCTACACCCTTACCGTTTGTCGGTCGTCGTATCGTCATATCGTCGTGCCGTCGTATCCTCGCATCCTCGCATCCTCAACCTGTCGTCGTTCCCCTGTCTCCGTGTCGTCGTCCCCGTCTCCGTGTCGTTGTCCCCCTGTCTCCGTGTCGTCGTCCCCCTGTCTCCGTGTCGTCGTCCCCCTGTCTCCGTGTCGTCGTCCCCATGGCTCCGTGTCGTCGTCCCCCTGTCTCCGTGTTCATTTTTCAATTGAGTACTCCAGTTTTATTTTCAATTTAGCTAATTCGATTTTACCGGAAGGGTTTTGTTTCCTCAGTTGCGATTAGAGAAATAAAATATGGCGGTACGAAGTTCGCCGGGTCAGCTAGTAATACTATATACAATTTAGCTTTATACAAAAAAAAAAATCAGTTAAATGAAAGCAGTAGCTTTAGGTAAGGTTAGGTAGGTCAATCGGGGTAACTTTGGCTTTCAGTATAACATTGACTCATTTCTACAATTTTTGGTTTAAATTTTTTTCCTATAATTTGAACGCATCCTAGTGTACATAATGCATACTAAATAAAAGTTTACGTGTATCCGAATTTATTTTTGCCGCGAAATGTTGGTCTGCTGTCAAAAAGTTATATCTAATCTACGTCAAATATTGGAGTAAAAAAGTTCGTTCGTTACATTGTTGTTATAAAGTTGTCTGTAATTTAAAAAGAAGAGTGTATTTAGAGGTAAGTTATGCTTAAATTTATTAATTATAGCTTTTTTTACTATAAAAAACTAAAATCTATTGTAAAAATCGATGGATATTGTTAGAATTCGTTGTTTTTTCGAACCAGGAAAATTTCACGACAAGTTAGGGTAACTTTGGCCCGGGCTAAAGTTACCCGAATAGTTCTTATTTGTATGAAATTGTTGCCATTTATTTATTTCAGAATAAAAAAATGCCTAGAAAACGAGTATGTCCCGCACCGGGTACCCGAAAATATGGGAAAAAATCTCGCTACACGGAAGAGACATTAGAAAAGGCATTAGAAGAGGTAAAATGTTGCAAAATTTCCCAAAGAAAGGCCGCAGAACATTATAATATTCCACTCAGCACATTAAAATATAAACTAAAAGATCAACACACAGGGCAGATTGGAAAACCTACAGTTCTTTCTAAAGTTGAAGAGGAATCGATAGTCGCCCATATTATAGCATTATCAGATCTTGGAATTCCAATTGGTATGCAAGATGTAAGAGTCATTGTAAAAAAGTATTTAGATGATAATAAAAAAAAAGTAAAGCAGTTTAAAAATAACTTTCCGGGATGGGAGTGGGGCAAACTTTTCTTGGAAAGACATAAATGCATAAGACAAAAGGTAGCACATAACATCAGTAGAAAGAGGGCTCAAATAAACAAGGAAATGATAGAAAAATTCTTCGACAATTTAAGCCTTGAACTCGAAAATGTGCCCCCGGAAAACATATTTAATTTCGACGAAACTGGATTTCATGACGACCCAAAAAAACAAAAGCTTTTATTTCGAAGACTTTGCCGGAACCCAGAAATTATTAGAAACTCTACGAAGTCCTGCTTCACTGTTATGTTTTGCGGTAATGCGGCTGGTGAATTTGTGCCATTATATGTTATATATAAAGCACAGCAAAAGTGGTCTGACTGGATATTGGATGCTCCACGTGGCACTCGAATGGCAGTAACACCAACAGGTTGGATAGACGCTAATACGTTTGATGATTGGTGTGAGAGCACATTATTGCCTGTACTGAAAAAAAAGGAAGGGAAAAAAGTTGTACTTGGAGACAATTTAAGCTCGCATATCACTCCAAAATCGTTAAGGCTCTGTGCGGAAAATAACATTAAATTTATATGCCTTGTTCCCAATTCGACACATCTACTGCAACCATTAGATGTGTCATACTTTAGTGCTCTGAAAAGTGATTGGAGGTCAATTTTAAGAGACTGGCGAAACACTAAAAGGGGCAAAATAGTAAATGTTTTGCCGAAACCAATATTTGCTAAATTGCTTTCTAAAACTGTGGAAAAAGGTCAACAAACTGCTGGTCAAAACGTGATTGCTGGTTTCAAGGCCTGTGGGATATATCCTCTAGATCGGAGTATGGTACTGGAGAGACTGAAAGATTATTCTAAACCTGAAGTGTGTGACGAGGTGCGTGAGTCGATTGGCGAGAGCTTTAAAAATTACATAGCTGAAATTCGTGATAAGGACCTCCAAATGCAGCAGACTAGAAAATTTCAAATCCCGGTTGTAGCAGGCAAAAGTGTTTCTGTGGAAGAAGTCGAAAAATACTATGAAGAAAGAGAGAAGAAGAAATCTGAAAAAGGTCAAAAGAAACAAAAAGAAAAAATCCAGAATAAATCTACTGCTCCTGTCAAAAAAAGAGGACGTCCATTAGGATCAAAATCTAAAGGTAAAACAGTACAAACATCACAACACAAACCTTCTTCGCCTGTTGCTAGCCCATCGGAATTACAGTCATTGCAAACTTTAGACACTTCTGCTACTACATCATCAGCTATTTCTCCCAAAGTCTGTAATGAACAGTCTCTTACTTCAGCGCCTGCAGAAACCTCCCTAAATCATAGATTGCTGCTCGATGCTTCAAAATCTCCAACTCCAGGGACAGAATATTCTTCGATGCCGTCTCATCCATCGCCTGTTGGTGATAGCCTGTTACTCGTTTCAAATCCTCCTTCACCCATAGACAAAGATATTGAGATAGAAGAAACAAATCAATCTCCAGCTCCAAGAACAGATTCTTCAATGCCGTCTCATCCATCGCCCGTTGATGATAACTCTGAAATAGAATTGGAAACTTTGAATGATGACTTAGTAGGGGAATACGAAGTACGTGAAAGTGTTTTATGTAAGACGGATAAAGCTAAACCTGCTCCTCTCATGAAGTTAGGCTATTGTGTTTTTACTTACGAAAGCATCCTTTTTCCTGGAAGGATCTTAACGGAAGATGGCCACACCGTTACCATATCTGTTATGCAGAAGACCGTAGATGGCTGGAAATGGCCATCCAAACCAGAGAGGGTAACCTATTCCATTGATAGTGTCATTACTCGCTTAGAGGATACTAAAATTTCAAAATTAGGTAATTTTTATACTATAGACAATGATTTTCTGTCAATGGAATGGGGAGATTAAGACTTAAGTTCAAGATTTATTTTTATGAGTAAGTTTTGTTAGAAGTGATTTTTTTTAAGTTTGACTGATTATTTAAGATTGTTTTAGTTGTGTTTAACATATTTAATGAGAAAAAAATTGTTTTAGAACAAAAAATACGATTATTTAAAAATAAAGTTTCATTTCAACCTAGGCAGTTTTATTTGATCGATCTGGTAACACTGAACTGTGGTTCTTACATGAAAAAATGTTTTAGGACGCCATCTTAGAGATTAAAATTGTAGAAAAAGGCGTCTAAAGTTACACAGACACAATAAAAGATTTTAAATATTAGAAATTCGTGACCAATTCCCTCTATGTACAATGTTACCCTAATATCCGTCTTACTTTGACCCACTTAAAATTCAGTGTTTTTTTAATTTTTGTCTATAGATCATCAGTAAATGTCAACTGTTTTCTTAAAGAGGAGATTAGAAACCCACAGATAATATAATTTGTTAAATAAAATAAAAAACGTTGTCTCCATAAAACTAAAAAAATTCTTGGAAGTGAGTCAAAGTTACCCCGATTGACGTTACAGAGTAAAAATTAATATGTTAACAACTTAACTCAAACGAATGGTTTTATTTAACGCCTCTTAACTCTTCTCTGACTCTTAACTTCGATCTCTGCAGACTGCAAAGAAGAATCGACAAGAAACTCCGCAGTTACTCTTTTGAAAATAATATATAAACTGTGTTTTCTGCAATACAATGAATAACCATGTACTTAATTTAATTTCGTAACTACGAAATATCTATAGTTTGTACCTTTTTCTGTTCTTGATATGAAGTTATAATATCATATTATTAAATTATGAAAATTATAAAATTTATATAATGAAATCGATGTATTAGAATCAAGAGATATTTTTCGTTCATAATTATGTCATCAACATCTTTATTTCAGCCTATTACAGTCCACTGTTGGACATAGGTCTCCACAAGTTCGCGCTAAAAATGGAGTGAACTCATGTGTGTTGCCCATAGTCGGCAGTCATGTCGCGTTGTTTTGATAATTATGTAATTAATTTTTATTCCATTTCAACAAGCAATATAAAACAATGAGAAATATTTCATTACATGATTCATCGTTTAACGTTGTTAGCATTTAAAAACTATCGTTATATTTAGAACATTCTTGCTGGACCTACTACTTACCTTACGTTAACACATCATCACCATCATCATTACAGCTTTTACAGTCCACTACTGGACATAGCCTCCACAAGTTTACCCAAAAAATAGCGTGAACTCATGTGTTTTGCCCATAGTCACCACGCTGGGCAAGCGGGTTGGTGACCGCAGGGCTGGCTTTGTCGCACCGAAGACGCTGCTGCCCGTCTTCGGCCTGTGTATTTCAAAGCCAGCAGTTGGATGGTTATCCCGCCATCGGTCGGCTTTTTAAGTTCCAAGGTGGTAGCGGAACTGTGTTATCCCTTAGTCGCCTCTTACGACACCCACGGGAAGAGAGGGGGTGGCTATATTCTTTAGTACCGTAGCCACACAGTACGTTAACACATCACAGGCTGCTAATTTTCTTGTAAATGTACATTAATGCAAAAACCCAGCGTGCTTTAGAATTACGCCACGCTAATTCATTGCGAATTCTATAAACTGTTTAAAATTTGTACTAAGACATACTTTCTTTGCAATCTTGAATTGCTTAAAGTGTTATAACATTCGTAAATTTAACGACTCTAACCGGAATTTTAAGTGCTACATTCGAGCGAATACCCAAGTATTAAATAAGTATTAAATCCACTGTGCCACGTTATTCCTTTAATTAAATATTTTTAATGTTTGTTCTGTATTGTCTACAGGAAGAAGAAATCGTAAAGCCGAAACAAGCAAAACGACGGAAGAAAGCAATATCGGATAGTGATTGACATATCTCATTGAAAAAATATGGTTATTTTAAACACCAAAGTGCAACTCAACAATACAAAAAATATAAATATGTTTAATACATATTGTTTGTTACCTTAAATTGTCACAGGGGTGCGATTCTAAGAAGAGTACCTTACTTTATTGTCATATTATTTTGCTTAGATATTTTTATGTAAACTACATAATATTACTATGTAATATTACTGTTACTTTTGAAATTATAATTTTGCCACAATTAAGTGTTATGTTAATAGAATATATGTAGATACATAATTTTATTAGTTATATCTTACATGATTTTAAAAAAATGGTGTCAAAAAACAAAGTGTAAATGGCCTCATTATTTTACCACTAAATGCATAGCACAAGTATTAGGGAGTCTGGTGATGGACAACTTTATTTTAAATAATTTCATTGTAAATTCTGTAGTAATATGTGTAGCGTAAATTCCATTTTGTTATATATATCTACGTTTTAGCAACACATACTAAGTTGAACTTATTTTAATTATAAGGTATGTGACCAAGAATTATATTCAAAAGATATATTGTATTGATGCAATTTTCGAAATACATTTTACACTAGGATCAATAAAGTATTGCCCCTAACAGTAATTTTCATTTTTAATGAGACCTAATTATTTATTTATTTTTTAAATAACTTCATGTCTCTTCTAATATTTTTGGAAATAATTTAATAATTTATTTTATAGCATATGCTCGCAAACGAAAATAAAACAGACTTCCATTGCAGCGACAAAGTACCACGAAAGTAGTCGATAAAACAGTAAATTAAATACTCATTATTAGGTATAACAGGTACTCGTCATATCTCGATCAAATTTAAATGGAACCACATGACAAGCATGAGCTTTCGATTAAAAAAATAATACTCAAAATAGGTTCACCCAGTAAAAAGTTAGAGAATATAAAAAAAAATACAGTCGAGATGAGAACTTTTTTTTGACTCCGGGGAAATCCCTTGTGTACCTACCACCCGGGGGAGCCTCGAGTTATGTCCGACTCGCACATACCAAAAGCTTTGGCCCGTGGTGTGTTCCTCCGTCGCGCTTATGGCGGAAACGTCGGGACGCTATAGCACTTCCGCAAACCCGCCAGTGATACCGAAAGGCGCATTCAAACACAAAGTGCGCCTTCTTGGGGCCGATCAACTCAGAGGACTGGTCTCTCTACCCACCGCCCGCCGCCCCAGTGAGTAACTCCGCGCCCTAGGGGCGTAACCTTGTGTGAACAGTGCCAACCTGGGTTGACAAAGACCGGGTGACCATAGCCCTTTACTCCGGCGGACTACGGCTTCGGCGTAAAGGAATGCGCGTTCGCGCCTTAGGGCAGGCGAGTGAATCCGCCAACCCCGTCCTGTGGACGTGGGGAGTAAACTCGACCCCCCACAAGTCTGCGCAGTCTCAGCGCCAAACCCTCGCCGTCGGCAAATCCGTACTATCCACAACCCACCCCCGAACCGACCCATTCCAGCCGGGAGATGAGTTTGCCAGATCCGCCTGCGGTGATCCGGCCCTGGAGCTTATGGCCACAGCTCGTACAACTCGGACTGCGGCCCGATGCGCTTTCACGCCCTTCTCTACTGGTTTTGGTCCGTGGGGGTCCGAAGACCCCTACCACTCGCAAGCGAGTGGCGTTCCTATATCCGCCACCTAAGGACACGCCCAGTAGATCCATACCCATTATTCGGTGAGGTAAAATTGAGGACCTCCTTCTTAGTCAACAATGATATTTGAGTAATTACTCCTAAATTAATTATTTGGTCGGTTATGAATCATATTTTTACAGAGGATTTAATCTTCTTAAAATTAGAAAAATAAAACAATTGTATTTCTATAGAAAAATACACATGGAACTGTATGTACCTTATAAGTACACAGTAATTGTAGTGGTGAAGTAATAAGTATTTTTTCAAGAGTATCACATTTATAGTTCATCATTCATCTTTCCCTATTATTTATACCTAGTTATTTTAGAAACTAGCGGACTAATAATGTAATTATGGTTTTAAACGGAGCCTTTGGATGGAGTATCGTTATGAATATCTTTTCGCCATACAGCTTGTAAGGTACTAAAAATAGTTATATAATTATATTAATAAACTAGCTGACCCCGCAAACGTTTTGCCTTATATGTTATTAACCCCCTTATAACTTAGAGGTATGAAAAAAAGATGTTGTTCGATTCTCAGACCTACCTACCCAATATGTATACAAAATTTCATGAGAATCGGTCAAGCCGTTTCGGAGGAGTTTAACTACAAACACCGCGAAACGAGAATTTTATATATTAGATTAACAATCTTTTTTTCTTTCTTTCTAACTACCGACTTCCAAAAAAGGTAGAGGTTCTCAATTCGATTGTATTTTTGTCTATGAGAGCTCCTGTTTATAAAATTATCGTATGTAAAGAAATATATTTTTTTACGTTCGTAAGGTCGGCCATGTGGCGATGTGCAATAATTGTGTACGTAAAGCAACGTCTTACGCTTACAGTTGCTGAAAAAGAACAATATGAATGTACAGTCATTTTAGCCCTAGTGCCGCGCCGCAACATTATTCTTTACTTACGATGATCATCGTTGTTTATTTTCTATTTTTAACAGACTCCAAAAAAAGGAGGAAGTTCTCAATTCGACTGTATTTATGTTATCTCATTTCTAATGGGTTGACCGATTTCGATAATTCTTTTTTTTTCTTCGAAAGATGGTACTTACTTGTCATGACGTCTTATTTACATTTGATCGAGATCTGATGAGTACTTTTTGAATAAACTTTGGTAACACACATTTACTTGACTATTTTTTCGTCTACCTACGTTGAGGACGTTCTAATCGTCTTTGCGAGCAAATAATAATTTTAATACTAAAATCATCTTCCTGTCCATGTCCAGTTTTTTCTCTTAACTTTTTTTGAAAAATATTCCTTCAAATATAAATTTAAACTGAAAATATTCTGGCCTAAATTTAACTGTAAAAAGTATATAAAGATAAAACATATTTGTACTTACAGTACTTTTAAAATTTAAATTTTTTATGTTTAGCTCAAAATAATATACAAAATAATATAAATTTTAGCAAAATAAAACAAGTTGTTGGTCTTAATATTTTTAATAATACAATAATCACAATTTAAATTCAACAAACTCTGTTTCAAGGTTTTTAAAGTAGATACAGTAGACTCTCGTTAATTCGATATCAAATGGTTCGGAATTTTTGAAAAAATAAATAAAACTTCGAATTATTAAGTGATGATCAATTATTACATACAAATTTAATAACTGCTCTTCTTTAACAATGACAAAAGTCATCTTTCTTCCCACCTCTCTGTACTTTTTCGAATAACTTCTTCTTTTCAGCAATCGTCAAGCATTTATACTTTTTACGACTCATAACTAACACAAACTTTTAATCTTCATACAACGAAAGAGTAACAGTAACTGAAAGATAACTAAACAAACCAATTCGTGCGGAAGTGTGTGTCAAACTAATCATAATAAAAAAAGACTCGTGTACGATGATACCTACATCTATTTACACGTTTGAATTTGTCTCGAAATGTACCTACCTACTTAAAAGCTTTCTGTTTCTTTTTGCAACTTTGAATTGTCGAATGTTTGAGTTCGAATTAACGCGTCGTTTTGTTACGTAGTAATGATTTTTTTCGTTCGAATTACCAAGTGTATAAAATTTTGTTGGGAACTCGTGATGACTTTGAATTATAGGGAGGGTTCGAAGTATCGCAGGTTGAATTAACGATAGTCGACTGTACCTTAATATAATGTTTATAAATCTAAATGGAATAAAAGTACTCTTGTAAAAGTTTACCTAATCATAATTATGTCTATACAAATTTTATAATATGATAAAAAATCTACTAAAACATTTTTTTTCCTTAGCATAATCCACACCACAAATTATGATATAAAATGCAATACCAAATGAACAATCAAAATAATAATAATTTTTAATGAGAAATTAGTTAAAGTTTTCCGTGTTTATATCTTTGTCTAGCTTGAGCCCTGCTATATTTAGTTTTCTTTTCTGGAATGGTTGCCTCCTTTTCTTCGTTTGTGTTATTTGACACTGAAAAAATAAAAATCTATTTTTTATTGTCTTAACAAATTGTCACGTGATATATAATGGCAACAAGTGTTGCAGCGTTGAAAAATAGTAATTGATGTTTGTTATTTATTCTTATTGACTACAGCAATTTATTATTATTATCTGATTTTTTTTAACAAACGAGGACTGAAATTTTAGACTGCGATGTTATAGGTCCACGTAATCAACATAGAGTCCGTTTCACACAAACACTGTAGTTACATGTTCACTCAGTTGACTTACTCTGCACGTAGCACCTGTTTTAATGAGTTAACCAGACGATATCTTTTGTGCGCAAGCCATGACGGACATCATCAAAAAATGTTATATTTGGCTACAAACCTAAATCTGGAGGTGGTTGTAAGGATTTTCCTGCACTCCACGCACTCATTAACGTTGAAGTTTTTCCAATAGCCCATCCTAAGCCAGCCAGAGCTATTGAAAATGCCACCATACTTAAAGGATGCTAAAAATAATAATGTTTTAATTTTTTTTCAGATATAATTTAATAATCCATATAGACAATAAATTAATTTTGAAAAACGGTAAAATCTAAAATGTTATGTATTTTTAAAATCATAATTGTTTCATCTTTTATGCTAATTAAAGTAAAACAATTGCACTTACTGTCAATGTGGGGCTTGTTGTTAAGAAGTAATCTAATAGTACTATGCATATACCAATAATGAATCCGATACAAGTGCAAATCCAAATTGTATTTTGCTGACCTGAAACAAAATTCAAATGAACTTGTACAGTAATCATAAGTGTAACAAACAAGCACAAATATGGAAAAATTAAAACTTCAATATTCTAAACATTATGTATATATAACCTCTAATTTTTTTCTTTTGCATGTCTGTTAAATTCTTTATAGATTCCAATAATTTTGGATTGTGAGGCTCTAGCTGCAGAGCTCTTGTGTATGAAAGTATTGCTTCATCATACAACTCACTGGCGGCTTCTACTTCTGCACGTCGAAAATAGCCCTATAATTAAATTTTACATTGGTATTAAATTTTTTTTTATTATGTAACAATATGCAAGTGTAGTTTGTGTTTACCTTAGCCCATTGAGGTTGTAATCTTACAGTTTCATTAGCGTCTTGCAGGGATAAATAATGTTGGTCTAACTTCAAAAACGCAAACGATCTATTACTGTATAAAACGTAATTATTTGGTTCCATTTTAATTGCTTGAGTGTAGTGTATAACAGCTTCAATAAAATTTCCATTTTTCACACACTCGTTACCTTTATTCTTAAGATCTTCAACACTCATTGTTTCATTATTTCTTTTTGTTTCATCCATTTTAGTAATGTATTATCAATTACTTACACGTTTAGTCTTATAACAAGTGTAACATATTTTTAATTTAATAAAACCTTAACTATAAGTCTTCATGATATAATAAAATAAAAATAATATTATATAGCAAGTCGCATCTCGAGACTCGACAGTCATAAGCTGTCAAAAAAAATTATCAAACGTCAAATTAATTAGAGATTGCAATTCTTACCTTTCTTAACTTTTGGTACCTATAGTTCGCGTCATGTAAAAAGAACGCTGAAAGAAACTGGAGGGGGTGCGTTTGCGCATGGGTATACTCGCGCACAAGTACTACTGTTTTATTTTTTAATTAGGCTTTCACTCGCGGCTTCGTATAATGGTTATTGGTAGGTACATTAAAAAATACTAGAAATACAAGTGCGAATAATTCGGACTAAATAAGTATGTCAGCATTAGCGCTATCTTACGCAATTAGAAAGGAATTATTAAACAACAGATGCAACGATCGCGCCACCTAGCACATCGTTCGATAGTCACCTACCCTCATTTATTATATTACTCGAGTTGTTCTGACATGTATAAAACGAACGGTGTCACCTCTGCTAAGGCAGTCTTGGCTCTGGCTTGGCACGATACATTTGTTGTATCCTGCTAGTAGCTTAACCTAGACTCATTCGATAATTAATTTGTGCATACGAATTAATTGTTACATATTATGGCGGATAACTCGAGCAGTGAAGGTGAGCGTTGATACGTATCTCAAAGGAGATCTCCTTAAACCTACACCTGGGTCGCAAGTCCTAGGCACTGCTCTGAGTTACTCCCTATGCCACACGATAGATTGGATCGGATCGCATTACAATTTTGTTATAATCATTTTAAGTACTACCTACATAGTATTGTAAAGAGTGCGAGTATAACCTACGCCCGCGCCTTGCAAATATAGAAAAGGAGCTTCCAATTCAGTCGAAAGACTACAAGTATAATAATTATCACTTTACAAAATCACAATTTTTTTTTAAACAAAAGCAATAACAAATTTTTTAGTTATTGAAATGTCGTATTCAAAAATAATTATTATCTGTACTCTCGATATTCGTATCTTAATAGTTTTTATGTGTTTAAAATGATAAATTGATAATTGTTTTTTAGTAAATGGAGAATTTTGTAATTTAAAACTTTTGTGCGCGATAATAATTTGAGTCGACGTCGAACTGTCAACCGCTGTCAACCAATAGCACACCGGCAAGCATGCGACAGTGATAAACACTCCCGTCCCCCTACCCCGTACCACCAAATAGACCGATAAATAATAATAATAATAATAATAATAATAATAAACATTTATTCATACTCACACACATACATCGATATACAGTAAAGACAAAAAAAAAATATATAGAAATCACAACATGACAATTCTATTACAATATAACTAACTATATAGATATTATGACAAATAGCTAAATAGGAAACAATGAACACAATATACAACCGAAATAAAAGACAATGAAATTAAAAACAATAATAATAGGTAACTACCCACATAAAATCAACAATAATAATTAAAAAAATACCAAAAAAAAAAATGAAAAATAAGCAAAATATAAAAAAAAGAAAGAAAGCGGCAACCTGTATAGCGATGTACTGATGGGAGCACTGAAACGGATGACGCTCGGCATTTGTTGGAGAATCAAGACTCCAACGCCGATTTTCAGCGTCACCCTTAAAGAGATAGGCGGAAAGCAGTTCTTATATAAAATATATTAATAAACTATAATAAAAATAAATTTTGAATATTGGTACACATATAATAAGATACTAAAATTATATACATATGATAAAGCAAAACAATTAATACGTCTTCACTTTAATGAATGAAAAAAAAAAAAGGATGAATAAATATAGAGAAATGGATTGGTGTATTAATTTTGTTATATAATAACACATAAAGTAACTCCTTTAACAATGACAATTCCAGTTGCGCATATTTCTGTTAACTTATGTATATATATTTTAATACTACCTTACATATTGTCAATTTCTTGTCTCCACCATGAATTGCTTATATATTGTATTGCGATGTACCCTACCTATTCATTTTTGTTTAATTTAGTTCTTGTAATTTCTCATGTAAGTGTTTTTGTGAGAAATAAGTGATCTTTAACCTTATATAGAAAAAAAAACATAAGATTTAATATGAATATTTGTACATATTATAAGACTCGAAACACAAAATTGATTTCAATTCAATTAAAATCAATTGATTTGTAGTGAGCCCTTGCTCGTTGCTCATACACACACACACACACACACACACACACATACACACACACACACACATAAGTATATAAATATATGCACAAATACACACATACACATACACACATACACATACACATACACATACATACACATATACATACACATACATATACATACATATACATGCATATATATACATACACATAGATACATTCATATACATACACATACACATACACATACATACACACATACATACACATATACATACATACACATATACATACACACACATACACACACATGCATACATTCATACATACACACCTATCTTTACACCATAATCAATAATTAATAATTATGGTGTAAAAAACGTATGGCATGTAAATACTTTTTAAATTAGTTAGTATTCCTGTAACCAATATTTTAAAGCCAATAAAAATTAGCAATGTATTTGCATATCCAACAAGTGTTTTTTAAATTTAATTTTGAAATTGTTAACCGTTTCAAGAGATCGTAATGGCGGAGGTAAATTATTCCAGCACTTTGTTGCCATGTACCTGAAACTACCTCGAAATGCTGCTGTTCTGTGTGCGCATGTGATGAGCATGAACGCCGATCCTCTAGTGTTATGAGTATGCCTATCACTCGCCCATTGCAATTTACCATAAAGGTAAGGAGGCGTTCTGTAACGAATTATGCCAAATAATAGAGTAGCAAAGTGTAGTTCCATTCTTTTGTCCATACGAAGGATCTTAGCCTCGTTGAGGAAGGGCGACACATGCGCACGGAAAGGTACATCAAAACAAAATCGGGCACATGCGTTCTGTACTTTTTGTATTATTTTTTTTGATCGAGAGAGTAGACACGACCCTATCGCGGCATCAGCGTAGTTAAACTTCGACAAGACCAATGACTCACATAGCTTTACACGTAGGTCAACAGATAATGAATTTCTTATTTTATATAAAACTTTCAGTCGGTAGTAACAATTGCTTGCGGTTCGTATGACGTGTTTCTCAAATTTTAAACCTTCATCCATCAAGATACCCAAATTGCGCGCCTCAGCAACTCGTTCAATATGCTCGTTTAATATTTGGATGACGGGAGGTGAGGACGCCATTCTTTGTACTTGAGATCGGGTGCCTAATAAAATATATTTGGTTTTATTTGGATTCAACGTCAGTGCATTAGCTTGAGACCACTTAGCAATACGGGCAAGATCTTCATTTAATTTTTCGACAGCTGTGCGTATATCAGCAGGCTTACAAGATATATAGAGCTGTATATCGTCTGCATAAATGTGGTACTTACAGTGTTCAATGTTTTTGATAATATCAGCACAATACAGTGCAAATATTAAAGGACCAATATTGGAACCCTGCGGGACACCTCTATATGTAGGGCTGGGGTCAGAGCATACTGTAGTACCATCATGATTTTTTACCTCAACCACCTGAGCACGTTCACTGAGGTAACTGTCGAACCAGGATATCGTGTCAGGACAAAAGCCATAAAACCCGAGCTTTGACAGTAAGAGTGTTCTGTTGATCGTATCAAACGCACGTGAGTAATCCAAGAGAACGAGAATAGTACCCTGACCTTCATCCTGAGCAGACAGCACATTGTCAAACACATCCGCAAGCGCCGTTGTAGTACTGTGCCGCCTACGGAAGCCGGACTGAGTAATGGGCAATATCTTATTTGTATCAAGATATTCAGTCATCTGATCGCATACTACTTTTTCCAATATTTTTGAAAGACACGGCAGTATACTAATCGGGCGTAGATCCCTAATGTCAGTGACGTTGTCCTTCTTAGGCACAGGCTTTACAATAGCCGTTTTCCACATTTTAGGAAACGTATACGTAGTTAAAGACCTGTTTACTATTCCCGTCACGACATCAAGACTGTTAGGCAGGGTTGACAACAACATATCAAGCGAGATACCGTCCACCCCTATGGCATTCGATTTTAGGGATTTTAAAAGTCTCAAGACTGTACGTTCGTCTGTTGGTTTAAGTGAGAAATTAGATGTGCAATACTTATTATTTTCGTAGAAGTGAAGGGTTCCCGCCGAGACATAATCACTGCCAGGAATATCTAGAAAACATTTATTAATTTTCATTGGATCTTTAAGGTGTTCAGGCAATTGGTATTCCTTATTTTTCGTGATTGTAATATTTTGTTTTAAATGTTTCCAAAGAATGCGTGGATTATTTGTATTAGAATTAATATAATTATTAAAATAAGCATTTTTTTCACGGGCAATTGCACGCGCTACCTGACGCTTTATATCCTTGTAATATTCGACCGAGGAACTTGTTTTAATACTACGTGCTCTTTTACCCGCTTCATCCCGCGCCCGCATCATGAGTTTGACATTATATGTTATCCATGGATATTGGTGACTCTTAACTGTTATTATTTTAATAGGAGCAAAAACATTAAATAACCATAGCACACTCTCAGTGAATTCCATTACCATATTGTTAACATTTTCGATTTGAGCCATTCTACCCCAATCAATACTATCGAGTGCCTCCCTTAGTGCTGTTTGATCAATGTTCTTAATTCCTCTGTACATAATTTTTTTACGAGGTATTTTGACTATTGGGACATTGAGGTCAAAGTGAATAAATGAATGGTTACTCAGATCCGGAATAAAGTCAACCCAAACCTGGTCCAGGCGCGCAGTTGAGCAAACAAGATCGATCAAGGTTTCGCTATCGTTAGTGAAGTGTGTCGGTTCTGTTGTAAATTGCGTAAGCCGGTGTAAGCTAAGAAATTCCTGTAGCATCTTATAGTGATGATGATTAGTATTTAAGTAATTAATAATAAAGTCACCCAGCAACAGTATGTGATCAAAACCCGGCAGTACGCTGATTGTGCTTGACAAACCATCCAAAAACACTCCGACCGACAACCACGGCTGCCGATAAGCTGTACCAATAAACCACAATTTCGCACCAATATTAAGTGTTAACCACATCTGTTCGACCATTGGAGTAATTGGGTGGGTATATGTGCGCACGGATAGTCCGTTACGTATGTAAAAGCCAACTCCCCCGCCGCGCGCCCGCACGGCGCTCGAGCGCGGTATGTGACGCAACCGGTAGCCGGGTACACGCGGCGCACGGCCGTCTTCACCGTCTCTTAGCCAGGTCTCATTCAATGCTAGAATGTCAATATTGTGCTTATCAATGGCGACCAATAACTCGTCATGCCTGGTTCCTAGAGAGCCGGGGTTTAGGAAGCTAATTTTAAGTTTTTGATGTCTAGGCATCGTCACTATAGATTAAATCATCTAGACCCAATCTGAGCACAGTATTACAGATGCTAGAGAGTATCTTCACCATTATCATTAATAGTGAGGCAATTGGGTGTTCCCGATTAAAAACTTTAACCACGCGACTACGGCACAACAGATAAATTAGTGGACAGTAACATAGAATGTCAATAATACGGTAAATAATTAAGTAATCCTGTGTAAAACACTGTGGTAGTATTATATATGGCAGGTATTAATATAGGCATTTTAATAAAATAAACGTCATATAAGATAAACAAGATAACAGAACATATATTATAATAGTTATAAATACAATAATAATAATATAAATGGTAATCTAATAAATCGTAACAAGTATATGCTCCATCACTTTCGCTCAATGTTTTTGGCTCCCCCCATACCTCAGTACACAAATGCCGCGGTATTGACCAACCAATCACAATCATTATAACAAAGTAAACAACACATAAAAACATATTTTTAATAACAAGCACTTTTAAAATATACTTTACTAAGTTACATCTGTATTTAAAGTATAGTATAAAGAACAGTATTGTAAGGCAGTAAAGAACATGTTTAATAAGTATAATATTTATATGCAAACGGGGCTTCCACCAAAAATTCGATTTATGTCGGCATCGGTGCGAATACGATTGACACTGCTTCCCGAGTCCTGCCGCGCATAGATACGTCCGCCACGAGTCCATACATAACGCCAATTGCGTCGACGTCCCTCTTCACGAGTTTTGTAAAAGAGTAGCCGGTTGGTACGTGTGAGATACTCATTAATGAATATACGTCGTGCATCCCCGTCTAATATACCAGAGGTATCAGCACCACGGCCCGTCCGAGCGGCGCGGAGCATGTCGTCGCGCAAGGATCTCCGCGCCAGCCGCACTCTGATTAGCCGCGGCCGTTGCTGGTCCTCGCCCTTCGCTTCCGAGCGCCGGGGACCCCTACGTTCAGCACTCACAATGTCACTAACACCGATGTCGATTCCCATTTTTTTGGCGACTAGCGATGTTAAGTGAACGGGATTCTCTCCTATCTTCTCTGGCAGCCCTGAGATCTCAATGTCGTTTAAAAGGTCATCCTGTTCCCGTTCATTCAATTCCGCCTTTAGTTGTGTTATTGTGTCCATTAGACAAGTTTCACCCGGAGAAGTTTGACGCTGATTCACCAGCTGTTCAACAGCCGACATTCTTTCCTCTACGGCTTCACCTCGTTTGTTAAACTCTGTCATGCTGGAGCTTAAGTTCGACAACTCTAGTCTAAAGGATGACATTTCTTCGCGCACCGAGGCCATCTCCTTCCGCAGCAACCTGATTTCCTGGGCCAGACTGGTTGTCACACTCTCCTCCACACTCGCATCCTGGAGTACGCCATCCGATACGGTATCAAAGGTATGAGTAGGAGACTTTCTCGATCCTTTATCCTTACACGGTTGGCATCGCCAACTACCAGCTTTGCAGGGATCAAATCCGGTCGCACATGATCTATGCATGACCCCAGTGCATTTCGTACACTTGGCGCCATCAGTACCCGAAACGAATTTGCCACACACACTGCACTTATTTGCCATAATAAGATAATGAGAGTTAAAGAAGTTAGATGGCACTGCTTGAACTATAACGAATTTATTTAATTTCTTTATATTTTAATTAATCAATATATATATATATATATATATATATATATATATATATATATATTATCTAGTTATATATGAGTCTTTGTTTCATTACTTTACTAAGTTTATCCAGCAAACATTAGTTTATAACACTTATTTAAGCTTACTTGCACCGTTGTACGATGTTTTCAATAGCGGGTATATTTCACTACGAACGTAAAAACAGCTGATTTTTAGATAACGGAATATCACCTATTATCACATTTATTTTACTATTTAAGTTCAGTTTTTAAGTCAACTTATGTGTACACTTCACTATACGATGAATAAGTGCTATTTAATGTTTTACTTTCGTGTTTAACTATTTTTAATTGAATAAAATACTCTGACACTATAAAATTTGAACTGCTTCCGCCGGCGGGTGGGGAGGGGAGGCTTCTGCGCAGCTTCAAGGCCAGCGTTCTTTTTACATGACGCGAACTATAGATCGGACACCATCGAGCGCGAGCTCCCGTAGTCTCCCGCGGGGTTGAATTCAACCCCAGCACTCAGTCCACTACATCGCCCGTACGGCGCTAACCTCGCATCTCCCGCGTAATATGATTCGATAAGCGCGCGCTACTTGAGACGTAGTTTTTTGCTCATAACTCACAAGTTTCTACACTTAGAACAACAACGTTTATATTATTTTGAACAATATGGCGCTTCAGCCTGTAATATCCCACAACTGGGCATAGGCCTCTTTCCCCATGTAGGAGAAGGATCAGAGCTTAATCCACCACGCTGCTCCACTGCGGGTTGGCGGATATATTCCCTACTATGAGTAACGATCACTATCTGGTGTACATGATAACAACCGGGACCGACGGCTTAACGTGCTCTCCGAGGCACAGCGGGGAGACCCACAAGGACTGCACAAACACCCAGACACGGCAAATACCTGTATGGCCAATACAAATGTTTGTGCGGAGACCGAACCCGCAACCGCCAGCGCAACAGGTACAATCCATGGCTGTGACCGTTGCGCCAACGTGGCGTCTACACAACGTGACAATATGAACTAAGCTTTTATTCATTGTAAAAAAGTGTTGTACATGTGCGTTTATCAATCTATAATATTTATTATTATATGTAAAAGGTAAAAACATTGAATTAGCATGTACAGAGTCAACGACATCTCTTCAATATTAAAAAAAAATGGCTTGATGATCATGGTCTACATTTGTCCACATCTAAAAGTTCAGTAGTTTTATTCTCCCGTATGCGATCAACCACTCCAATTCACGTTTATTACGATGAGACCATTATACCACAAAAACAAGATTTTAGAATTTTAAGGCGTTATTTTAAACAATAAACTTACAGGCATCCCTCATTGCAATTTTATCGCCAGTAAGTGTAAAAAAAAAAAATTAACATCATAAGTGTTTAGCAGGAGTTTGGTGGGGTGCCCGTTCTTTTTATTTGAAACTTGTGTATAATGCTCTCATACGGAGTGTCATGGAATATGGTTCTTTGTTATTAGAACCGGGACTTCTTTCTGGATTTAAAATGTTGAACAAAATTCAAAATAAATGCTTAAGAATAATTTGTGGAGCAATGAAATCTAGCCCAATTAAGCTTTACAAATCGAGTGCTGCGATCCCCCGTTACAATTACGACGTCAGTATTTGTCTGATAAATTTCTTTTTCGCCGTCTACAGCTTTCCAATCATCCCCTTATTGAAAAACTTCATCTTTTAGCTTACTTTGTGTCGAATTTACCTTATTGAATTCATAAATCCAATTCATATTTAGTCAACAGCTATAAGGTCAAATCTCTTTCTGCACCTTTACATCAATCTAACATGCTATCTTTGTTTTCTTGTCCCTACGAATCTCTCATTCTATCGCCACAAATATTGAATATGGGTATATCTAAGTCGGATTTTTTAATAGCTGATGAAAAATTTAATACAATTATTAAGTAAAAAATTTAAAAATTTCAAAACTTCCATCTCTTATTTACTGATGCTTCGAAATATGATGTTAACGGTACAGTAGGTGTAGGAATCATTCACCGTCAGTATAGTATTGTACAGAAGGTAAAACTCCCACCAGAATCTTCTGTTTTTTCTGGAGAGTGCTTTGGTTTCTTCAAAGCCTTAGAATATATAATATTAGCTAAGCTCAATAACTCAATAATTTTTAGTGATTCACTTACAAGCATTAGAAAAGAACCCGTTTAAAATTAAGCAGCACAATCCCCTAATATTTGATATAAGAAAACTACTATCTATAATCTATATGCTTATCAAATAATATTAAATTTTCTTGGATTCCTGGTCATTCTGGAATCCAAGGAAATGTTATTGCAGACGCTCTTGCTAATGAAGCGATTTCATGTGATTACCTTGTTCCGTATAAGATTTACTGCTCAGATTTGTTATCAATACCTAAACTCGATCTTGACACATCTCGGAAAACATTATGAGAAAAAAGTAGTAGAGAAAAAGGTAATTATTATTACTCTCTTCAGCCTGATATTTTACCAAAACCATGGTTCTTCTCAATGAATTTTAATAGGAGGTGCTCTAGTATCATTTCAAGATTGAGATTTGGCCATACTTGTACACCTGCTCATCTTGCTAAGCTTAAAATTACTAATGACTCTTCTTGTTTGTGTGGTTGTGAAACAGGCGATGCAAATTATTTTTTCTTTTCTTGTCATCTATATAATCGTATCGATTTCCTGAAATCCTTACTAGCATATCAAATCCCCAACCTCAATTTCTTATCTTTTAATTATAAAAAAATATTACATATATATAAAATAATTTCAGATTATATAATTATTAATAACTAGCTGTGCACCGCGGTTTCACCCGCGTTAAGTTGAGGAAAGTAGTTGCCTTTAACCTTCATCACTATATCTCTATATCTTCTAATGATTGTCCCATAAAATATCAACACAATTATCTAAACAAAAAGAATTTGATCGCAAAAAATTGTCGTATTTAATAAAGAATGTTTGGGTATTTCATATCTATGTGGGCGTAAGGTGCTCGGACACGGCAAACATGATTTTTCCCGCGTAAAACCCCGATTTAGCGGAAATTTCGGGATAAAAAGGAGCCTATATTTTGCTCCCCAACCTTTTTTGTCTTCTAATGACTATCCCATAAAAATCGGTTCAGCCGCTCCAATAAGCCAACAGAAAGACAAAAATTAGAGAAATGATGATTATAATAATAATAGTAACTAAGAAAATGAAAAGAACGGATTGTCAGAGAATGTGTCGCAGTCTGGCATGCAAAAAGTGCAATTCAAGACATGTGCAGTAAATAGGATTTGGTCCTAAATACAGCTTGACATTTCAAAATAGATAATATCGTGGCTCTGTGACTTATCAAATTAAAGGGTTTGACGGTGCACACAATTTTTCATGTAAAGCTAGAACGTCAAGTTTTTTTATGTCACTAGGTCGGCAAACAAGCGTACGGCTCACCTGATGGTAAGCGATTACCGTAGCTTATAGACGCCTGCAACACCAGAGGCATCGCAAGCGCGTTGCCGACCCAATCCCCAACCCCCCAGGAGCTCTGGTCACCTTACTCACCAACAGGAACACAATACTGCTTGAAAACAGTATTATTTTGCTGTGATCTTCTGTAAGGTCGAGGTACTACCCCAGTCGGGCTGCTCCAGATTTTGAGCAGGAAATTCCTGCTGTGCCCTACCTCAGTTGGTCCTTCAAGTTTGAATTTACCATCTAATGACCAGGAAATACAGGCACCACGCGTCCCCAAATAAATTTGTTCGTATACTGGAGCTAGTAAAATCCTGTGTTCTTTAAGTAATTCCAAACACCTGGGTCTAATTTTTTTATTAGGTATAGCTTCTGCGCGCGACTTCGTCCGCGTGGAACAGAGGCACGCGTAATACTTGATCATTATTTTGCTGCGATGTTATTTTGAAACTGCGATATCTCCTGAGATACTCATTGAAATCGAATTATGTAAAAAGGTTATTATGTTTTAAATTAAATACTTGTGATGAATAACGTATTTAATAAGATAAGGATTAATATCATGTTTATAAAAACATCTTCGCAGATAATGCATTATTTTAGTACAAACTTGGTTAGCATAAAAAAGATTATAGTGAGCCAACCTTAAAAGATAGATATATGCCGTCGCAGACTTTTTTTAGAACTTTTAAAGAGGATCAATTCTGTCATACATGTTTTTGCGAAACTTTAACTGTTTTCACAGCGTACGCAGCGGAAGCTCTCAAAAGGAAAAAAGTACCCCCGATTTTGAAACATTCTTCATTGGTGCTCCGCTCCTTTTGATCTTAGCGTGATGATATATAGCCTATGACCTTCCTCGATAAATAGGCTATCTAACAAAGAATTTTTCAATTCGGACAAGTAGTTTCTGAGATTAGCGCGTTCAAACAAACAAACAAACTCTTCAGCTTTATAATATTAGTGTAGATAAATAATGTTTTGTTTTAAATGATTTTTTAAATTGGAGTACCTGGGCTACCGAGCTTAGCTTGGTATTTTTAGTAAATCGTGTTTTTTGGAAATCATATTTAAATACGAATTACATATTGATAAAAAATGAATAATATTTTTCAATTTTACCGACATAATAATAAGAAATATGAACTGGTTATTTAAATAAAAAATCGCAAGTAGAATTAGAAAAAAAAAGAAAAAAATAATCATATGGGGATTTGACTCTTCACCTTACTCATTCTCTAACTCACTGTTCATTTATGAAATAAGTACTTCCACCTCATCCTCAAAGAATCGTCCTCATTACCAGTATATAAGTGTATAATCTATGGTCCTCATTGAGGTGAGAATTAATCATCCTCGCCGAGTCCTCGTGAGTCGTGTCAATAATGTCAATGTGAGGACGCGTAAACGAGTGAGGTGGTTCAATATTGAAAGTCGAGTAACTCTTTCAATTTGCGATCACGAGTACCTCAAATGAGGCACCTTATGAGTGAGGAACCCATCTCTTTAGGTACGCAAAAAGTAATAGGAAGAGTATACCACAGAGTACTTTAATAGATACCTATCAATAGATATAGGAAAGAGCATACTTATATACTCTTTGGAAGAGTATTGTTTGTGTAGTTTATTTTGTGAATAGTTATTTAATTATATTTTATATTGTCCTGAAAAATCATCTGATCATTTACAATGGGTATTAAAGAAGCTGCTATATACTTAGATAATCAATATAATACGTACTATGCGGGTCAAACTGTAAATGGAAGGATAGAATATATTTTTGACAGTCCAAAAAAAGTTCGAGGTGAGTATAATGCTAATTGAAAATAATTATTTCATCAAAGTATGAGTCATACTTTGCTCGAAAAGTTTCTGCTGTACCCGCCTTGTGATTGGGAATAATATAAACTGAGGTCATTCTTCTGAAATTATATTTAATCAAGCCAATTTTTTGTTTTTTATTAGGAATACACGTTAAGTTTAAGGGCGAGGCTCATACTGAATGGAGAGAAAGTAAACAAGAAGAAGATGCAGAAGGAAAAACTCAATCCACTGATACTCTCCATACAGGAAATGAGGAATATTTTCAAATACAATATTATTTACTGGGAAGCAGTTCAGGTAAAACTTAACTAGAAATAAATCTTTTAAATAAAACTTTGGTCATTCGTTAGTTAAGTGGGCTCCGATTTATGGGGTGAAATGGGGGTGGGGGGGTAAAGGGAGGTGGGGAGGGTGGGTTTTTTAGCCCCCCGTAGTGTGCATTTCACGTAAACCCCGTGGTTTCGAAGATTTCGTGTTTGAAGTTTTGGGGTTAACTTTACGTGATTCAGAGATATTACAATACCTTAGAGCTCCGTGTCTGACTCCACCTTAACTCCGGTGCAGCGGGAAGTGCACTCATATGCTCCATTCACCAACTTTCACACTTTATTTTCGAACAAATTTACGTAAAAACGATCTCGATTGCAAGATCAACAAACGATACGAACTGACGCTTAACGACTGACAAATCGACACTTTTAAACAAAATAACGCGTCAGACATAATATTCTAATAAAATTACATTGCGTGCTAGAATATAGGTTTAGAAATTCGAAAAATACCCAAAACCGAATCGGAGCACCCCACTGTTCACGTGGTCTTGGTCTGTCCTACCCCTAGAGTGTTTTTTTTTGTGCCGCGGAGGCGCGGAGGGAGGGCAGCCCTCGCCCGCCGTGCGAAAGCGCGCGAACGAATGCGTAGAGGAGCGGCTGAGGCTGGTCGCCGAAGGCGACCAGCCTCCGCTGCGGAACGGAGCATGAGTGAGCGTGCTTTCGCACGCAAGGGCGGAAGGGCTGCACTTCCCGCAGCGCCGGAGCCAAGCGTTCCTCTAACTTTCGAAATTCTTCTTCTAACCTCAAAACTTTAACCATGAATATCTCCATAACCATGGGGTTCTGAGGTGTGACAGTGGTACCAGGGGTAGCGCCCCCCCCCCTTCCCCCCCACGGTCCCGAAATTCGGTTTTTCCTAATCTAAAGCTTTGTGTTTTAAAGGAAATGCTAAGTGACGCCTTATTTTGGTCAACGGTGTCTATTTGTTAGTCGTTAAACGTCAGTTCGTATCGTTTGTTGATCTTGCAATCGAGATCGTTTTTACGTAAATTTGTTCGAAAATAAAGTGTGAAAGTTGGTGAACAGAGCATATGAGTGCACTTCCCGCAGCACCGGAGTTAAGGTGGAGTCAGACGCGGAGCTCTAAGGTATTGTAATATCTCTGAATCACGTAAAGTTAACCTCAAAACTTCAAACACGATATCTTCGAAACCACGGGGTTTACGCGAAAAGCACACTACGAGGGGGTAAAAAACCCACCCTCCCCCCTCCCTTCACCCCCTCTTCCCCCAGGACCCCATAAATTGGAGCCCACTTAACTAAAGATTTACCAAAACTTTTTAGCATAGTCTTAACCGTTTTTCCTTTTCTATTAAACAGGCAATGAGATTGAAATTCCTGCAGGTAAGCAGGTATACAATTTCACGTGTGCTTTACCTCCTGTTTTGCCTTCTTCATTTGAGGGACAATATGGATATGTTAGGTATACTGTGAAAGTCACATTGGATAGACCCTGGAAGTTTGATCAGGAAACTAAAATGGCTTTTACTGTAATCAATGCATTGGATTTAAATCTTAATCCATCATATAAAGTAAGTTTTTGTCTATTTTATATTTTAAAAAATATAGGTATATAGATACAATTAATAATAATAATCATAAATTTGTAAATATGTTTATTCTGTAATTATATTATGTGTTTTAGGAACCTATACGTTTCCAAATAGAGAAAACTTTTTGTTGTTTCTGTTGTGCATCACCACCTCTGTCTGTAGACATTCAAGCTCCTGTGTCTGGATACTGCCCAGGACAAGTTATACCAATCACAATTGACATTGAGAATAAAAGCAATGTTCAGTTGCACCTTGTTAAGATTTCCTTAAGAAAAGTAAGTTATTTAACTCATTCTACTTACATTTTTGTGTAATACTACATCATTTTTTATAAAATATAAAAACAACTTCTGAAACATATGTAATTTAAATATACATTATATGTATGTGTTTTTATGAATGTCCATTTCTATATCATCTAAATTTTTTCTTGAAGAGATTGCTCTTTTAGCTACAAACCACCTATTGTAAATATTTTTGTTTTTCCTTTCATATTATTTCTATGTAAAATGTTTTTGGTTGTACAAGAAAGTATACTTATATTGCTCTTTTTTGTTATAAATTAGGTCGTGACATACAGAGCAACATCTCCATCTACAGTGACAAAAAAGACGAAAGATATAATTTTAACCGTTCAAGAAGGCCCTGCCCCTGCTGGTACAACAAAACACAGTAATTTGTCTATGGAAATACCTCCAATACCGCCCTCTAATTTAGTCAACTGTAATATTATTGATTTGGATTATGATCTAAAGGTAATTTTTCAAATATATCCTAAAAGTCTTTTTTTTCTTAATGGCAGTGAATGTCTACTATGTCTAATTTTGAATTTCAAAATCACAATGATACTACATATATTGAATACTAGATGTGCCGCGACTCCGTCTGCTTGAAATAGTCACTTTGGACAGCATATTTTGGATAGATCTTTTGGTTTAATTTGGATTACAAACACCATTGTTTGGTTATTTACATGTTCAACCTGATTTTTAAGTTAAAACTTTTTTATTAATGAACCCATTGACATGAAACAAACACTAAATGTTAAGTGAAGATTATCACAATATATTAGTGAAAACCACATATAAATCGGATAAGTTGTTTCTGAAATTAGAGTGCACAAACGCACAGACAAACAGACAAAAATTCTAATGGTCATTGTTTTGGGTGCTATATGTGTTGATAAAGATCCCAGATGTACAGACAGCGATCTATTACATTTTTATTATATATATTTATATTGAATATTATAAGGAAAACAAAGCAATCTCATATGTTAATAGCTACAAAAACACTTGTGTGGAACAATATTGACATAAATATGTTATCAGACATATAGCATGACATTGAATGCTATATAAAATGTAATAGCCTATTTACAGTAAAATTTCCATTGTTTTAAATAACAAATGTGTAAAAGTCACTTTACTTATAGTAAACTTAGGTATATTCTATTCAATATTTTTTATTTAAATACAACTTGTAACACATCTTGTGCTAACTTAACACTTGATATTAAGAAAAACAAATTACGTTGCCGTATCTGTCTGTTTGCAATTAAGTAAAACACGACTGAAAGATATCTTATGTGATTCTGACTAATACAGTGATTCATGAGGAAGATTGAGGTGTATAATTAGTTAAGGTTTTGTGTAAAGTGGTTGAAATATAATGATAGTTGTTGAAGAGACCAAAATAAATAGTGAAATTAATCCTCTTTCAAAGGTCTCCAAAAAGTCCAGATATTGTATTATTATCTTTTAAGGATAGCTTAATTTACTCTTTTCTAAAAAAGTGGTCATGATGCTTTTGCAATGTTTATAATTGGAGTGCTATGTAGACAGATACATTATTAATTAATTCTTATCAAATTAAATACGTTTCCTTACACCATATAATTTGAATAAATATCTTAGGCGTTATCACCAAGTAAATAAAAAATGGTTGTGAAAATATAGTCAACTGTGAGTTTTACACCGACAATAGGAGTCGCTTGATGTGACCACACTCTATTCGCGAGATCTGTGCGAAGACAAGTTGTGGTAATAGTTCTATATATTTGGGTACCAATAAAATAATAGCCATTTGCATGCGTAAAAAAATTGTAAATTAAAAAAAAATAGAGCTTAATCCATATTTTTTCTGTTTAATTGATTTATAGGTGGAATGTGTTGTACCAACCACACATATTAACATGAAAGATCGCAAGTACATAACTATTGGTACTGTTCCATTGTTGGGCATGGTTGGTCAAGCTGTACCAACCCCATCAGCACCCATAATGCCTACCGATGGACAGTCTTCCCCGAGCCAACCCGCAGTGTTGCCTGTGGCTCCAGGTCAACCTGCACAGCCTGGAAACGTAAGTTTTGCACATGCACTACATTTCATTCTGTATCTATTTTTGGAATCCCACAAATCAAACATGATATCAAGTACCTCTTTACAGTTTCTGTTGAAACATAATGTCTGTACTGTTCAAATTTTATATTATAATAATAAGTAAGAAAAATAAAATAACTTAGTATGGTATCTTCGACTTTTATTGTATGGGAGTTCTTTTAAGTGTTAACGTGATTGACATTGATAGATCGATAGATTCGTAGAATAACAGTTTTTCGGGAATATTAAAAAAATAGAGGATATCTCCATTTTACGAACATCTTTGAAATATAATATTTTATAAAATAAACTACTGGCCAATAAATTTACGTAACCGACTTCTTAAAAAGGAGGAGGTTCTCAATTCGATTATATTATTTTTATATATGTTACCTCAGAACTTTTGAATGGGTGCACCGATTTCGGTGATTTTTTTTAATCGTAAGGTGGTGCGTGTCATGTGGAACCATTTAAATTTAATTGAGATTGGACTAGTACTTTTCGAGTTATATGTAGTAATATATATAAAAAACTTGTGTCACGATGTATGTTGCCAATAAACTCTGAAACTACTGAACCGATTTCAATCAAATTTCACATGTACCCATATTTTGGTCTAACTTACTGGATAGGATAGTCATCATCTCAATTATTCGCTTATGTCGTGAATGTAAACGAATAAAATGTATCAATTAATTGTTTCTTAAGCAGGTGTTTAGTTTTATGAAGTTCTTATAGATGGCGGTGTACGTTGATTCATCGATAAAATTCTTCAATATTGTTTGACGTCTAGGTTGCAAACACACCCAATAGATGGCGCTGTGTTCTGTTACTTAGAATATAAATTCTATTACTTTATTTCACGTAATATTTATTTATTTTCACGATATAACCGTATTATTTTAATGGTTTGTGACTGATATTTTTATAATTATACTGCGTATTATGTTACAATATTATTACCATTAATAACAAAAAAAAAATTGTACTATTTTTGTTAGAGAATTATTAAAGTCTTGGCGCCAAATTTTAATCAAAGTTTCAAGATCTGGCCATCAAATTCTATCGAGTCGCCATCTCTGATTTGAATGTCCAAAGCTTTGGTATCTCATTCGTTCTCGAGACCTCCTCTGAGCGTAAACAAAGCTCCCTCTCGAACCATCGAGACCCACTATTTCGAACAATCGATCAATTGATTCTTCTCAAAGCATGCGAACTAGAACGTTCGGGAAATTCAAGGTTCAGGTATAAATACTAGTATTTTATTATTAGTACTAGCGTTCCGCCCCGACGTCGCACGGGTGCAATGCTGATACTAAATATACTACAGAATGTGTTTATTTATAGTGTGATGATAGCTAGCTTATGACATGGTTATTAACATAATAACAACAACATTCAAATATGCGTCGTTAGATTACACGTTGTTACAGTATGCGTTGAAGAAATAAAGGTTCACTGCTCGCTCCCCGTAGGTGATAGCGTGATAATTTGTAGCCTATTTTGTAGCCTAAATTTGAAGTAAAGTCATGCAGTACTTTTTGAGTTTATCCCGGACATACAGACAAACAGACAAAAATTCTAACAACTATATTTTTGGCTTCGGTATCGATTTTAGATCACACCCCAAGTATTATTTAAAAAAAAATAATCAATGTACAGTTTTGACTTTCCTGCCATTTTATTATATTATGTATAGATGTTACTTGACTATTTTTTCGTCTGCCACTTACTTGTCGATGTAATTGAAATCGGTTTTTTTTTTCGTTTGCGAGCAAATACAATTATTTATTTATATAATTGTCATTTTACCATTTATGGTTTTATATATAAAATATGCTTTTCTATGTAGATTGGCGGAGACGCGTCGCCGGGAGGGTGGGTGTTGCCCGGGGCCCCGGCACAGCCTCCCTTCCAGTCGCTGTACCCGACACTTAGTGAGTAAATACATAATTATAAAGAAAATGTAAATCGAAACCAAAACCAAAAGGTGGTAAGATTTTTAATCTACTAAATTATGAAATAACAAACTTATCTTTAGAATTCATCTTGGGCTCATCGGTAAAGAAAATATACATATACTATTTATTTATTTATTCTTCAATAACTGTTATTTTATAGTTTTTATTGTTACTACAGCGGAACCAGTTTACAAAGTATCTCCGTATCAAGCGCGTACGATTCAAGATCGCGGTGAAAGCAATAATATGGCTATAACAGGACCAGTTACCTTTGCCCCATATTACCCTACGTATGCAGCTGTACAACCCCCGCCATTGCCACAATGAAATATTTAAAATAATTATGGGATACAAAAATTCAATTTTTAATTTTTTTGTTTTTACATTATATTCTACTGACAAATATAATCGAAGATAGATGTAAAATTAATTACTAAAAAAGTGATTATACATATGTAATGCATTATAAAAAATATAATATAATAAAAATAATTAATAAGACAAAGGAGAAAAGCAATTTGTTCATGTATCTATGGTATTAATTTTTCCGTCCTAAGATCAGAACACAATTTTTAAGTGTATCTAACGAATAAAACGAACTAACAATATATGTCTGATATATATGATATATGAATAATAGCATTGATAACAAACAAAAAGAACAGAAATTCATATGAGTAAATACAATGTTTAAAACGAATTTTTAATGGTAAGAGAATATAATCATTATCTTATTAACGTCAGTTTACAATAAATAAATTACTGTTTCTTTCGATTATATAATTTCATTAATTCATTACAATATAAATAATTATTCATTATATACAATATAATTACATTAAATAAAAGAACATTGCTTTTAGTCTATAACTAAAAGTATTAAAATAGGTTATGATTGCAAAAATGTACCTATTTCTAATGTCATATTAAAATTAATTGTTAACAAAAAAAAAAAATGTTTAAGTTCAAAAATGTCTTGTTTTTACACATAGATCAAGTAAAAAAAGGTAGATAATGCACCTAGAACAGAAAAGTGAAACCACTTTTTTAAAGATGTGTGAGTGAGTGAAGTGTTGACACCTTTTAAAAAAAGTCCCTAAAATTTTTATTAAACAATTAATTTAATATAGGTAAAATGGGTATGTGAAAATAAAAACCTGTTTATAGTTTTAAATAAATTTACTAAAAATAAAACAAAAAATCGGTAGAATAATAAAAAAAAATATTCGTAAGATAATCGTATGAATGGACACTTCCTATCCCCTCGGTTTATCTCTTTTTAGTTTGTAGTCGGTTTTTTTTAACTATTTTTCTTAAACCTAGAATCCTTTATGTTGGATAAGTTTTTTAAATTTTTGTCGCTTAGAACTCAGAGTCATCGTCATTGTTTGCATTTTACTAATATGATGTAGTCTTATGTTCAAATATTTTTCAATCACTGGTATTAAATTGACTTTATGCGCATGGCCAGCATAATCGTGGTCATTTTCTCCTCACTATTCACCTCTTATTAAAATATTCGTTGGAAACCTAAAACCATGAAATTTGATAGTAAAATATGGGTACCTAGTTTACTCAAAAATTGTAAAAAGTTAAAACATAAAACAAACGAGTTAATAATTCATAAATATATTTTGATTTTTTTATTTTCAATTTATGTAACATAAAATAACACGAGAAAAAAAACAATAACTATGTCTACCTTTTACTTAATTATTTTTCTGATTGCGTACAATTTACTTACCCACATTTTGGGGTATTGAAAAAAAGAACAACTGGCAACACTCCCATGGTACGTCATTTCGTGACATTGAAATTATAATTGGCTGTATGGATTATAGTCCTTTGCCTTTCCCTATTGGGGATAAATTTTAAAACAACATTGAAATTATAAGTTCCGAATAACCTCAATATTATTTTGGAAAGACAATAAATTTAAAGTTTTATATGTACTTACGTGTGAAACGATATTCCTTCAGATTTTTTGTTTACTTTGGTATGGTTTTTGCACCATTTAATCACACAAGACGGCATTTTATAAGCAAAGTTACTGTATGAAGCCTCGTGACATACTAACGAAAATGAGCGTAGTTTGATGCATATGTGTGCGTGAGCGCGTGTATTTACTTGAAGGAGCCGAGTTTTGTGGCTTCACTAACAACAAAGGCCGCGCATTATCTACTTTTTTTTACTATATCTATGTTTTTACAGCATTTTTTTATATGTTGGATCTTATTTGAGAAATCTCATTAATGTTCATTTATTAAAATAGAAATTCACAATTATTTTTAAACATTTCTCTTTAATTAATGTTTATGTTACAGGTATTGCTTTACATATGTTTTATTAACCTTGTTCTTTTATCTATTTTCCATTGTGTTGGTGATGCGGAGTTTTATTTATTAAATCAAGTTATTATTAATAAAAGTGCCAGAGACTAAAAAGTAGAGGGTTTTTTAAAAATACAGTAGTTTTGTACCAGTTTACTGTATTTTTTTACTATAATTGAACTTGATTGCATGAAACGTGGGAAAGGTTTCATAGCTTTTATACGTTGGCTATTATTTATGGGAGGTTAAATTTTTGTTATTTCTGACTCTACCTTAATTCCGGTGCTGCGGGAAGTGTACTCATGCTCCGTTCTGCGACTATCGCGCTTTATTTTCGAAAAAATTTACGTAAGAACGATCTTTATTGCAAGATCAAAATACGATACGAACTGACCTTTAACGACTGACAAATAGACACTTTTAAACAAAATAACGCGTCAGACATAATATTCTAATAAAATTAGTAACATTGCGTGCTAGAATATAGGTATAGAAATTCGAAAAATACCCAAAACCGAATCGGAGCACCCCACTGTCCACGTGGTCTTGGTCTGCCCTACCCCTCCCATAAATTTCTCGCCGGCGATGTACACACGTTTCATCCAATCAAGTTCTAATTCTATTTAACCTATAAAATTGTTTTCTAATCTAAAGTTATAACTTCATCCTTTAGATTGAAGAAAATATTACATTGTTTTTGTTTAACACGTTGAACGCCATGGAGGACACAAGTTGGGCCGCATTTGTTTAGTCCATGGGGCCAGTTTAAAAGTCCTTATTTACAAACTTTTTATGATAAGTTTTTATTGCACTACCATCACCATTCTTAAAGATCTTAGTTTTTATTTTCCTTACACTATATGACATATTTTTCTGAGTCATATTTTTAAGTTGACACTGGCTCGCGTTCGTGTGGTGGCCCCCGCGGCACCAACGGAATAATTGTGTGTCGACTACACAGTGTCCCGCTTGGCCCAAACAGGATAAGTAAAAATCAAGCCGGCGTTTAACCTGGATTTTGATATTATTTTAACGTTTATTTACCATATTTTTTATCAAAATTTGTAAATTTTAGGAAATAACGTTAATAAGTAGCTAATATAATATAAATATATCTTGGCTGTTAGCTGGTTAGATTATCTAGCTTAAATAGTGATCAAGGCACTAAGTATATAAAATAATGGCTTCGAATAACGTATTTAGTAACCCTAGTGTAGTGTAAAGCTTAATTTTTTATATTGTTATACTTTTTGCATTTTTAATATTGCAGACTGTGTAGGTTATTTAAAAATGAAATCTCATGGCAGATAATCTCAAATTATTATCTAGTGTGTAACATTTTTAAATGACCTCAATTCAACTATTTTTACAAATTTTATTAATATGTTAATAAATATTATTTAAATAATATTAACTGTTTTATTGACAAACTCCACTATTGTGGTGCCTACCTATATATCTCATTATTGTCGCCTGGATCTGGTAACTTATAGCCATTCATTAATTTCGTAAGGGTCCCGAGGGGTGGGGGGTCAAACTGATTTTACGTACTATTTTCCAAGTCGGTATTTTTATATGTATCGGAAAATTAGAAATCGGCCAAGTGGTTTGGCAGGGATCATATTTCATTGGCGTCTATTAACTGCTGATAAATTGTATTCCAGAAGACTAGATATTTATCTAATAATACAATAGTAATATGTATAACTATATATTTATTAATCCGTGCCTCGTAGAGCACGTTAACCCGTCGGTCCCGATTGTTATCATGTACACCTGATGATAATGATCGTTACGGATAGTAGAGAATATATCCGCCAAACCGCATTGGAGCAGCGTGGTGGATTAGGCTCTGATCCTTCTCCTACACGGAGAAAAAGGTCAATGCCCAGCAGTGGGATATTATAGGCTGAAGCGTATAATTTATCTTTTGAAAAATATAAATCTAATAATATAAGATTTTTTCATTTTAACTGATCCTTTCCTAACCTTTTATAATTTTGAAAAACGAAATAGGATCAGTAAGTGATATATATGATGTGAGTTGACAAATCAGTGCATTACTTAATTACATCCTTACGTAATTAGTGGTTACAGAAACTGGTTGATCGGTCGCGCACTGGAACCTCAAATTTCAAATGTTTGTACAGGCCGTATGGGTCTTTGTCGTGGTCCGAGTCAGAGTACATATAATTATAAAGTCTGAGCGTTTGTGATTGTTTTGTGTATTTTCGGTCTTACATACTTATAGGAGGGACAGACGGATAGGATTCAGATTCTAGTAGAAGCCATTGGCGGTAAAACTTTATTTTTTTACAATTTTGTTGTGTATGAGATTAGTAGTAGAGTTTCATCCTTAAACAACTCTAGAAGTGGATTTTAATGTATAAAAAATTGTAGAGAAATCCTAACGAAGTATTTTTTTTCTTTTAATCGACTGCCTTTGATACGGGATGAATACTCATAATTTATTTGTTTATATATATTCCATAAATCACCAGCATGGTTACTTTGGGCAAAACACATGAGTTCACGCTATTTTTAGCGCGAACTTGTGTGGCCTATGTCCAGCAGTGGACTGCGATAGGCTGAAGTGTGTATATTCCATATAGGGGAACACCAGGCAAGATGGGGTGGTTAAGATTTAAAGCTCCAGAAATCATAGGGGTTCATGGTTTCATAATCATATTTATTCTTAAACAGGCTTGTAGTTATCAATCTTACATATTAAATTTAAATCAGGAACACAGAACCATAGCATTATGAATAATATAATAAAATGTAGAATATGACATATCACCCCATCATGCCTCATGCTCGGGTAAGATGGGGTGGGCCTAATGGGCAAGATGGGGTATAGCCATTCTCTTGACTATTCAAGAGTGCAGATCTCGCATATGAATGTTGTTTCGGCATCATTATCATCCACCCCTGCGCAGCCATAATGTGACTATTTGCCACAAGAAGAACAAGCAATCCAACCTTTCTTGGAGTCAACATATAGCCCTGTACAATATAGGCATTGAGTGTTTTCGGTTTCAAAATCACTCTCTTCAGAAGGCGCTTATCTAAGACGTTTCTATGGACTAAATTTCTTTCGTCGGCAAGACTATTAAACAGCTCCTATTCTTGAGTAATGTGATTTTTTTTTTGTGATATAAAAACTTAAAATTTAAATGGAAATATTTTTATATTCTCTATTTATAAAATAATTTTAAACATTTTACTCAGAATCTTTAATATCATTATATGAAGTATTTTTATCTAATATATAAAATTCTCGTGTCGCGGTGTTTGTCATTAAACTCCCACGAAACGGCTTGACCGATTCTCATGAAATTTTTTGTGCATATTGGGTGGGTCTGAGAATCTAACAACATCTATTTTTCATCCCCCTAAATGTTAAGGGTCGTCCACCCCTATTTTTTTAATTTTTAGATACATTATTTATTTTTATTATATTTGGCGTTGAAAAATACATACAATCCTAAATTTTCACCCTTCTACCACCAACCCTTATTTTTAAATAGCGTTTAGCAGCAAAACAACGTTTGATTTTCTCATACCGATTTTGATAATTTTTAATTTAATCGAAAGCTGATGTTTATCATGTGGTAACATAAATTTTATCGAGATCTGATAATTACTTTTTGAGTAATCTTTGATAACGCGTGATACTTGACCATTTTATCGTCGATCTACGTTGTATTACTCGTCGATGTAATTGAAGTCGGTTTTTTTTCGTTTGCGAGCAGACACAATTATTATTTACATTTTAATTTTCAAGGTATCAGATCAAGGAAAAGAAAAAAAAAATCATTTAATGGGTGTCTTTATTGATTTTCCTTCACGAAACAAAATAAAATATGTTGAGCCACATCGTTATGTTAGAAATTCCCTAACTACAAAAATTGTATATCTGTTTATACAGTACAAAAGTACATTTTATCATTTTATATTAACATATTGTAAAAAAAATGTCATAAATAAACAAACATGTAATCTAGCGCTTGTATCACCGGTTATTGATGAAGTTTACCTTAGAACATGTCGATGGCTCCTAAGCATACTGAGTCAACTGACAACTTTTGACTATTTCATTTTTTAAGATATTAATAACATTTACTTCATTTCCTATCTACCTATGTAACAAAAAAATAAAGTTATTAGAAGTAGAGTTGACTCAGTATACTTAGCAGCCATCGATGTGTAGTTATTGATACTTATTCGATTAGATACCGGGAGGTAAAAAAGGCCATTAGGGCTTGTCGACTAATAAACAAATTTCGTACAGGTTGAGAGTCGAAATATCTGACTGATAAAATAGTTTGATAGCGAAAAAGAAAAGAACTTTTACTTTGAATACCGTTATAAATCAAGGAGCTTTATCAGAAACCGGTAAAACAGGCCTTTAAGATTATAGGTTAAAACATTTGAACAGTGACCCCGTTTAACACGGAATCATGGGGGTTGTTGATATTCCTAAGACTGTAATGACGTAAAAAGTTTGTCATTTTTTTTTATCAAATCTTCAAAGTAAAGTATCGACAAGGTCATTTTAATGAAAATATTAACAAACTATTTAATATCTTTCTGTGAAAATGACATATCACAAACTAACACTAATAAATAGTAATCCAATTTTAAGATTATTACAATTTATAATTTTACATCCTTTGTTTTTTTTTTCTGCTGTGAAAAAATAAGTACTAAGCGTATTAAATGTAAATAGAGTGCAGAAAAGGAAAATATCTATACAATAAGTATACAGAAACTATAGGTTGTACTGAAAATAATATTGATTTTTAAAATTCATGAAGGAAAAACAATAAACATTTATTGCTGAATATTGTCTAATACAGAGCATTGATTTTAATGATTGCTTATATCAACGATAGTGAATAATGAAAACAAAACCACGATAAAGATTGCCCTTAATGTGTAAAGATCTATCATATTTTTCTCTTTAGTTTTGTTTTTAAAATAAAGAAATTATCTACTAATGGGCGAACAATGATGATTCCGTACCTTAGATTTGAAACGGTAGTATATCAATTCAATAGTATTTTACGATTATCAAATCACACTTTAAATAAACAAATTTTGTGCTTAATGGTCGAAGACATGTAAAGTGTTATACCCATTTACTGAATCGATGCTACGATCTACGAGTCAACGAAGTCTCGAATTATCTGATCAAACATCTCTATTTCTATACCTGTAAATTTACGAATAAATCCCTCGCGCGAATCGAATCTACCGTGTAGGTACGCTACGCGCCGTCACAATCGATACTCAGAGTTCACGTCCGAGGTCGAGAGGCGAGAACTAGTGGTCCGGCGGCCGCACGCAGCGGTCGGCGCGGCTCCGGGGCTCCCGTCAGCGTCTTCCACCCGGGGGGTCAGCGGGGCGCGGGCCGCGGCTTCAGTACTGGCTGCACCGCGCGCGGAACCCCCCCTGGTACGTGGAGTCCTGCGACAGGAGCCCATCGGGCTGCGACGGGCAGTCCGGCGCCGCCGACTCCTGGCTGAAGTCGGGCTGCGAGGCGCCCTGCGATAGCGACAGCGGGGGTTGTTGCGACAGCGGCTCCTGTGAGAGACGAGGCGGCCGTTTTCTCCCACTTCTCTGGTTAGTCGGCGGTAGGCGAAGACCGCGGTGCGAAGCGAAGGCTGCGGGCGGTACCGGGGCGTGAAGTAGAGCGGCCCTCTCGGGGCCCACGTACGCCAACGGGTCCCGTAGCGGCCTAGCGCGGTCGTATACGGAGCCAGGTACCATCGCCTCGCGGGCGTCGAACATCGACGTCGACATAAAGTGCGAGCCCGGATTGTGAGCGTTCACCAGCTTCTTAGGTTTTGCAAACTGTATCGCTGACTCCTTGAGGTTAGACAGAGGCCCCTCTGTAAGAACGCGACGCTCCTTGTAGAATGCGAGCAGATGGTTCCATAGGGGCTGCTTACTGAGAACCTTAGGATTTCCGACTACTATCAAACCGTATTTCGCGCGAGTTAGAGCGACATTGAGACGACGAGGATCGCTCAAAAATCCTATACCTTGATGTTCGTTTGAACGCACACAAGACATGATAATAATATCTTTTTCTCTGCCCTGGAAGGCGTCTACGCTGGCTACTTCGATTTCTTGATAAAGTTTGGCATGTAAGCTTCCTTGATACTGCATATGTTGTACAAGATACGATCTCTGCCCTTCATAAGGAGTGATAATACCGATTTGTTCTGGACGGACACCAGCTTTTAAGAAGCGAGTTGTTAATTTTTCTACATTGGCAGCTTCTGTACGGTTTAAGTAAGACGTTCCCGATCCAGCTATTTCCTCTTGACCTTGAGTGACGTAAAAGAACATAGGTCTATCTGGTCTCGGCCAAGGAAAATCAATTTTATGTAAACGTCTTTCTTCGGCACTAACTCCGTTTTGGAGAGAACCTTCATAAAAGAAATCAGATGGAAAACGCGAAAGTTCAGGGTGCATACGGTATTGTACCTCTAGTCTGAAAGGACGAATTCCAAGGACCACAAGTCGCTCGAATAGGCTTTGACTCAAACCTGCTTTAGCAGCCTTTTTGCACATCACAACAGGGCCCAACTGGCAATGATCACCGACAAGGATAAGTTGCCTTGCACCAAGTACAACTGGTACCATACATTCAGGCTCAGTAGATTGCATGCCTTCATCTATAAGGATGGATTGAAAACGCATTCGAGCAACTCTCGGGTCTCCTGCACCCACACAAGTGGTACAGACAACGTCTGCAGCATCGAGAAGTCGCCGTTCTGCAGCTCTACGGAGTGCTCTGTATCGTCTTTCATCTGCAGCGGACAACTCCCCAGCTTCCTCTTTCAATCTTGTCAACTTACGAAGCTCACTATCCGCTGAACCCAGAGCACGGGCTTGCTCATGTAATGCTAGGAAGGAAACGGATGACTCCATGGCTTCTCTAGATTTTGCACAAAGACGGACAACTTTAAGTCCTGTTCTATGAATTTTTTCAGTAAGTTGATCAACGGCAGTATTCGATGGTGCACATACGAGAACGGGGCCACCGTTTTGTCGAACGAGCTGATACACAATTGTTGCTGATGTAACAGTTTTACCAGTTCCTGGTGGTCCTTGAATCAAAGAAAGAGGCCGCTGAAGTGCATGTTTGACAGCATATACCTGTAACAAAAGAACATGCATACTCATATATAATATTGTCAAATATTTTTTTTTTAACTGAGTTACTGTTCAATCAAGAGCGTAAGCTATTGAAGTCAGAAAAATGAATTTTGGTAAGTATTATTGCATAGACACCTACGAAGGATTTTTAGAAATTCTACTAGTAAGTTACAGACACAAAAATCATTACAATGGAACTTGACATGAACACAGTCTAGGAGACCGAAGGAGCAACCTTTCATTAAAAATAATTAAGTAATTCTAGCCTTTGTGGAAATTCTTTAAATCTTTAAAGATTGTCAATCTCGTTGTTATTTAGAAACATACATTTTTCTCGAAATTCTGGTTGTTAATCTGGCTGCTATTACTGAAATTAACTAGAAATGGTCAGAGTAGACAGAAGATTTTCTTTTGCTTGGAGAGTTCTATGTAACTTTGTTTGAGTATGAACTTTGCGAGCAGACTGGTGGTACACAAAAGTCAAAGCATAATAACTTTAGTCTACAAAGAGGTCTATCTACTTGTTAGTATTGACTATAAAATTATAATTAAATGCAAGGGTTGTCTTATCAGAAATTTTTATACTTTTGTTAACTAACCTGAGATCTATTCAGGTCGGGTAGATTTGGTGCACTAAAGTGTTTTGGTAAGTGCACCCGAAACAGTACTTCTTCAACTTCATGGCCTAAGAGGCGTCGGTAAATGTAGCCAGAAACAGATGAATCATCTACAGCAAATTTACGAAGTGCCAGCTGCATTCTGTAAATATAAATCGTCATTCAATTAAAACTAAAAACCTTAGTCCCCTATTTTGAAAATAGCTTTGCGTATGTGTTATTTACTAATGAACAATATGTAAAGTGCATTTACTTCTTCCAAACTTTATTATCTAACAAGCTTTTAAAAATATTAGTTTCAGATTATTAAGCTGATAGTAGCCACACATGGCAAAATAGGCACCAAAATACTGCACGCTATATATATATATATATATACATAATTATACAATATTTAATGCAAACATACATATTAATGTATACACATGTAGATACAAACGTTTTGCAATTATACCTGTCAAAAGAAGTACTTTTCCAAATGAAGTCTACTACAAAATTAGAAGTACAATCAAGTGGTGCACCCGCTCCACTTTTCAACTCAAGCCCGACATCATCTCCGTAGTTGTCTGGTACTTTGATCACATGACCAACACCAGACCAAGCTTTGTGAAGTTCACCAACATATCTGTTGAATAATATTAATATTAGTTTTCTTTCACAACTTGATATCAATGATAACTTAAATAAATTGAGTAGATTAGAAATTTTACAAATAGTTTTACAACTATTATTATTGGTATATCTTTAAAATAAGAAGTAAATGTAAGTCTGAAAGCTTTTTGTTGTGTCGGTTGTAAAAAACCTTTGGGGTAGTTTTTATTAATAAAGTGCAGCAAACAGTAAAATATTGTTAGAAATATTTCATATACCTATCTAAATAAATATGGTATAACATTTTAATATAGGTGTAGACAGATAGATAAACATTATAGATCTTTTCTTATTAATTGTAAAAATAATTAAATAAAATACAAAAAAAAAATTGTGTACAAAATATTTCTATTATTCTTACTAGCAATCCGCCCCAGCTTCGCATGGGTGCAATGCTGATACTAAATATACTACAGAATGTCTTTCGTTATAGTGTGAAACTAGCTTATGACATGGTTATTAACATAATAACAACAACATTCAAATACGCGTCGTTAGATTACACGTTGTTATAGTATGTGTTGAAGAAATAAAGGTTCACTGCTCGTTCCCTGTAGGTGATTGCGTGATAATATGTAGCCTATATGTTGACCCGACTTCTTAATAATATTCGTGTCAAATTTGAAGTAAATCCATGCAGTACTTTTTGAGTTTATCCCGGACATACATACAGACAAAAATTCTGACAACTATATTTTTGGCTTCGGTATCGATTTTAGATCACACCCCAAGTATTATTTTAAAAAAATAATCGATGTACAGTTTTGACTTTCCTACCATTTTATTATATGTATAGATACATCTTTTAAAATTCCATTTTTCTAAATATCTCTTGTACACACTTGACATGTAAAACCTATTTAATGCCTAATCTATGGCATTTGATTCATTTTTTGTATATCTTAGAAATAATATAGTAGTATAAGTAGTTTAATCTGATGCCTCTAGTTTGTAAACACCATTTTTGTGTAAAAATACAAAAACCAAATAGTTTTGTTACCTTAGCCGCAATTCATCTCCATGCATTAGCTTCATATCACTATCGGTCTTGGCTAGTGTAAAGTAAGCAATGGTCTTTTTGTTGAGACCAACGTCCCAGCGAACTTCTATTCCTTCCTGCGTCTGAGACTCCTTGAGTCTTTTATCATAGTCAGCTTCCAATTTCACAAGAGGACCAAATATGTTCTGATATTGGTATCCGTCTTCATATCTGAAAATAAACTTACTTTAAAGGATCTATTTGAGTGATTTTTTGCATTTTCTGGACATTATTATTTTTATAAATTTTTGTTATGATTTAGCAAGATTGTCACTGTAACTGACTAATGCATTTAAGATTACAAGTCCAATCTTAAGACATATCAAATCTTTGTAAATGCGACACAAATGTATGTCATGGTCTTTATGCTTGAGTAAGGTGTTTGTGACTATGGGCAACACACATGAGTTCACGCCATTTTTTGCGTGAACTTGTGGAAGCCTATATCCAGCAGTGGACTGCAATAGGCTAAAATGATGATGATGAATGTGTGTTTCCGGAGGCCCAGATCTAGTATTCACAGATTGATTAAGTAAGAAGCATTTATTTTTATTACCTTAGCAGAACTTGGTGCGGCTCTTCATCAACTCCAGGTTTTTCTAAATCTTGAAAAGTAGCATCAACATTATCACGCCAAAGTTCTTCAAGGCGTCCTATCTGCTGTGGTGTCACCTATAAATTTATATTGTTACCACGTATATATTTATACAATCTTTTATAAGTGTATAAAATATAGTTTAAATATATTAGTCAATTCTTTGTGGTTAATGCTGTAGGTCTTTATTACTATTGTAGATTTTCAACTTACTTGTCTAGCTCTCATTTGCTCGGCCTCTGATGGTACTTTCACAAGCCATGACAAAAATGCACGGTCGGCTGAAACATACACAAGATTTTCTATTATATTCTAAGGAATATTATTACATAAATTACATATTATTTGTCACCAGAACTTACAAATTAAAGGCTTCCACTGTTCTTGATCCCAGTTCATATCTTTCAGGGAACTTTGGGCTGCACAAGGTTGGCTGAAATTGTAAATGGCAAAGTATTTAGTAGTATATTAGCAAAGTATTTCTAAATAATATAAATAAAACACTTTTTCTAATAGCTTACAGTGTTTAAATATCAAAAATGAATAATGTATGACTAAGGAATTAAACCAATTTTTTTTTTCAAATCAAGTAAAACAATATAATGTAAATGTTAAGTTTTGAAAATGAATGCTTGTGTAATAAATTGACACTTATATTACATAGAATACATAGTAACTACATTTACATTATCACAACTACTTAACATGTAAATACATGTATTTATTTCATAAATATGTGTTGAAACAATAAGTTAAAGATTCCATCCAAATTTTATATTACATTTACTAGCTGTGCCCATTTGTCCGCATGGAATTTAACAAAAAAGTTATTGTTCAGTTCGCAGAGTTATAACATAAATAAATTTCTAAAATAAAAGTAGCCTAAGTTACTTCTTACTATATCAGCTATCTGCCAGAGAAAGTCCCGTCAAAATCGGTCCAGCTGTTTCAGGGATTAGCCGGAACAAACAGACAGACAGACAGGACACAAATTGTGAAAAATGTTATTTTGGTATATGTACTGTATATACATCCATATGCATTTAGTAAGAAGTGATTATTTTAATATTACAAACACCAATTTTATTTATTTGTATAGATTATTATTACAGTATTTTTTTTTTGTAATTGCAAATTGTTACCATGTTTAAAAGTTTAATAAAGAATATATTTCACTTACCGGCAAAGAAGTACTACAACAGAATCAGCCTTTGCAGGAATAAAGCCAAGGACAAATACATTCCGAGCACCGCAAGAGTAACATTCCAGTAATGTTTCCCCTAGAGGTCCATCACGGTGCAGTGCTGCTTCCTTGTGCTTGGCTCTCACAAGATGGTTAATAATGTGCGATCCTGAAGTGTTTCCTCGTCCATTACAGAACCTAGAATGTAACAAAAATGGTTTATGGACTATAATTTTGTGAAATAACGTCATAAAGAAACATTGATGAAAAATTTCATACTTTTGTGAATTGAATTGAATTATTATCACTGAATTATCATTATTTTGTATAATATTAAAAAAGAGATAATTGCAAATGAAAAGTTTTTTGATAAATTAACATTTATTCATTCGAACTGCTGGCTCTGACATCAAGTGAGAAGAGAGATAAACGTGTCACAAGTCAATGCTTGGGACGATCATGCCTCTTTCTCATTTGTTCTGGGCTCTCGCTTGCACATTCAGGCTCAGACAGAATGTGACACTGTTTCATGCATGCAGCTGGTGTTCATCAATGTTAATAAAATGTGAGCAATGTCATAAGTCAAAACTGATTGCAGTAATATAAAATCGCCCATGACTATTAAAACGTCAGATGTGAAAAACAGCAACTTTACAGGAGAGCGATTCAAAGTGTAAATTGCATGTATCTTTTTACTTATTTTAAGCAGGATCATGAAATTTTAAAGTAATGCTGTACAGGCTATTTATGTTTAATACTATTACTAACCTAACATAATTTAATGTGTAAATAAGAGAAAAGTCACTTGTTACATTTTTAACAGGTTAAGACTAATAGGTACTGATTTGTCAGAAGTACCACAACGAAATAATATATGCATAAAATAAAAAAAATCTCTTCAGCTGATGATAAACTTGGTTATTTGGAAACGTTTAATGAAATAAACAAAAAAATGCAATTTTGCAGTTCCAACGATGTTAATAGTCACCAGCGAAATACTAACAAAGCGTGAGTCACTACATTTATGAAGGGTGCCAAAAGCATATTAATAATAAAGTTATATTTTATAAAGCTGTACTTACAACTTTGCTACTTTATATATTTTCCAAGGTTCCGTACTGAATGTTAGAATAAAATGTATACAATTTTCTAGCTAGTAATATAGTCTTGTGTTGTGTGTCTTAGATATTGTATTTTATTCAAGATTTAAGCATTAATGTGTGATTAAGATATAGATACAAAACAAGTACAGTTTTAGCTTACAGTACACTATTCATTTTAAAAAATTTCAAAATAAATATATTTACAAATGGTCTTGATACACTTAATTAAGTATCTATGCATTCAATTTCTTACAGGGATTAACCGAGTCGTTAATTCGACAGAATCAAAATAAAATATTTATGTCAGCCTAGTAAACTATGGAAATAGATTTACTACAAAATGTTTTAAATGTATTATGTATAGTACTTAAGGTCATGTGAGGTTAATATTATGTTTACATGTAGAAATATAATATTATGTTACATGTGTCTTCTTACCATTTGTTGCATATATTGCACATAACGACGGTGGCAGGGTCGTGAATCCCGCAGTATTTGCACGCATGATCTGGCAGTTCTTTGCTGCTGTACAGTGCTTCATCCTCTTCCTCAAACTGTAATTCCGCTATAGCATTAGCTACGGTTGAAACTTTCGAATTAAGATCTGCCCGACCGAGGCCGTTCACCTAAAAATCCATGCAGCAATTATATAAACAATATACATAAGTTATTTAAATTAGGTTATGCAAATGTAAAAGTTAACGTTTACTCACTTGATTAGATGACGTTATTCCATGGTCATGTTGAGATGCCTGTGTTTGACTTTGTGATGGAAGAGTGAAATCGGTAAATTCGAATTCAGAGCCTTGGGTGTCAGCACCGATAAGATCTCCTTCCTCGGTATCCAAAAATGTCAGCGTTTGAGAGCTTGGACCGTACGCGTCGACACTCATCCTTACACGTCAATTTTATCGTAAACTAAACAATGCAAAAAGGTCAGTGAGTATAAAATATTGAACATCAAATGCCAGTCCCATAACAATCGCACGAAAGTAAGACGATTTGTTATAAATGATGTTGATGATTAAGAAAAATCGCCATGTTAGCACTCAGCACATGGTTTGTTTCCGTTTACAATCTCTTTTGTCATTCATTGGCAAACTAAATCGTAAAAGAGTCAAGAACCAATAAAAATATTGTATTATTTGTTACTACCAATAACATGCAAGGAAAACAAGATCCATAAGTTATTGTATAATTTTATTGCACTGGATTCTAATGATTATGCGAAGGAGTGCTGCCATATCAAATAAAGAGTATAGACAAAACAATAAGAGACAACAGGAAGCTTTGACTTTCTTTTTTTTTCTTTTTTTTTGACGACAAAATAAAGTGATCTTTATCGTAAATAGTCTATTACATACATTTACAGCTCATAATTTCTTCTCCTAGCAAGAAATCTCAGGCGTTCTCAGGTTATTTTGCCTACAGAATTAGAATTGCCTTTCAACTATAAAATGCTCACAGAGCATTGTAAGTTGCTAAGTTTTTCAGCACTTAACGTTTTTTTGCAGTATAATGTATTTTTTTTTATCAACTTTAATGATCTAAATAGATTCATTTTTCTTTTAGACTTTTTTTAAATGGACTTGAATTGAAATTGTAAAATGGGTTCGAAATTTTTGACAGTTGAAATTAATTCAAATTTAAAATCTGATTTTATATTTCTTTTTAATTTGAATACAATTTTTTCACCGTACAGGCATAAAACAACCAGCCTCTCAGACTTTACTGTAATGTTGTACGTGTGGTCGCATATCTCTAAGAAAATAATTTGTCGCTTCAATATCCATTATATCTCAATTACAATATTTCAATGCCTAAAAGTTATATTTTTTGCTTTTGGATCTTGCAATTATCTGTATGTGATAGTAAGAGACTTTAATAGTAGACTAGTAACTTCTATTTTAAATAAACTTAGAATATGCAGACTTGGAATATTTTTTTTTTTATTCATTTATACTCTCTTCCATGGAAGGTGCCGTATGTTGGTTGTACCTGCACTTCTTCTCTTTCGATCAAACTTTCAAAATACTCTTTCCATCTCTTTAATACACATTCTTCTCCTCGTATATATCAAAATCATCCTTTCGTTCTACTTTCTTGCTAGACACAACTTCTTTCGCCGCTAATTTCAATCTTTCATGCTTCGTTCTTGCTTCCTTTATCTCGTCGTCCGTTGCCTTTTGAACTTTTTGGTTAGCTTTTGTCGCTAACCAATCCAACCAGGCTTTCTTCTTTTCTTGCATAGCCTTTTGTACATTTTTATCCAACCACACATTATAGTTCTTTCTTCCTTTCCTTCTGTTAGCTACCCCGCATACCTAAATAGCAACATTCACGACCCTTTTCTTAAATGTATCCTACAAATCTTCAATCACATCTATGTCTTCTTTGCCTTTAAAACTTTCTTTCAGTTTCTCTACGTACTCGTCTTTCTTTTCCTTTTCTTGTAGGTTTTCCACTTTCACTCTGTCCAAAATACTCTTAGGCTCGGCCCTTTGGTGTCGCCACCGCTTAAAGAGGCCACGCATTCGGGCTACGACCAGGAAGTGGTCTGTGTCGAAGCCTACACCGCGGTATGCCCGAGTGTCTAGCACTTTCTTCCTCAGTCTTTTATCCACTATTATAAAATCAATCATACTTCTAGACTCACCCTCATCTCTTGTATATAAATGGATCTTTTTGTGGTCAAACATTGTGTTGGCCACGCAAATATTCCATTCCAAGCATACTTCAAGCAGGCTTCTCACGTTGTCATTCACTCTCTCGTCCCCAAACGTACCCAGAACTCTTTCATACCCCCCGTCCCCCTAACATCACGATCCGTTCATTTTCTCCGCACTTATTCAAGACATCTCTCATGCTATCCCAAAATTCCTCTCTCTCTTGTTGGGCTTTTGATGACCCACCTCCGCGCAGCTCTGTCGGTGCATAGACCCCAATTAGAAACAAGCGAATGAGTCCGACTTTTAGCCTGATCCAGAGGAGTCTTGGGCTTACACATTCATGCTCCATCACACATTCAACTACTCGAGAGGAAAGAATCACACCAACTCCCTGACAGCCTCGGCTGGTTTTGGGGACTCCCGACCAGTATGCCGTGTAGGGACCATGAACTGTGTTGTCATATCCCTTCCTCTTGGTTTCGTTCACGCATAGAATATCTATGCATCGTTCATCCATCATCTGACATACTTCATCTACCTTACCATCCATTCCTCCTCTTACATTCAACGTAGCGGAGCGGCTCTCCGTCGGCCACTTTTAGCCTCCGCGAGAAACGAGACGTGATGGATGGCGAACCACATCGCCGCCATTTTGGTTAATTAATTTATTTTTATCCATGCGTTCCCACGAAATAGCAAGAGACGGGTTTGTCACCCCAGCTGAGCCCCGCATGCCAGGGTAAGGCTGGCCTAATTCTGGGTCACCCAGTCCCAGGTCAGAGTGGCACAGTGGCAGTGTGGACCTGCCCCTGCTTGCCCCTAGCCACGCATCCATCCGCGCGGAAGACGTTGGATTGGCGGAGAGGGTGGGAATAGGGAAAGGGAAGGATAGGTGGTGTGAAAAGGAAGATTGGTAAGTTAGAGTGGGGAATAGGAAATGTAGGATATTACCGTCCAGAGAGTAAGAGATAGGACAGTAACAGCTAGGGAAGCCAGGGTCGCATACCCGTATACTATACCACAACTACCGGGCAGGTAATTGGGATGAGTATCCCATGACTGAACACTATTATACATTTGATTTTATATTTGATTCTCTAAACAAAATACATTTTCTGGCTATAAGTGTCGTTTTGTTAATTTAGCTCCTTCTATTAAGAAGACAAGGCCTTCGAGAAAAAAAATTATTTCAGATTTTATTTTGAGTGGCGTAAAAATAAATACCTACATATAATATAACATTAGTATAGGGCATTACTCTATTATTCGCTATCTATTTCTGTAAACTATTTATTTATAAATAATGTTACCTACAGCTAAAACAGTTGTAATTCATGGAGAGTAATAAATACATAATAAGAGCTTAGTTTACGCCTAATTCCTATTATTTATATACCGTTCTATCGACATTATCAAAAACTAGTTGCGTTGCCGCCAGAAAGGCGCTTGCCTCCGGTTTTGTGTAGTTACATTTAGAAACAAACGTTTTAAAAGTTTGCGGTATAATGATATGAAAATGCATAACTAGCTTAAAGCGTGCGAGAATAATAGAAACATGAATTTATATATTAAGTGCACATAAATCATTAATACTAACGATAAGATTTGTCAAGGATTAATATTGTTTCAAAATGAGGATATATCAGTCAACAAATCTTCTAGAAATCAAATAATCGACAGAATATAATGTAAGTGAAACAGTATTATGGAAACGGAGATGTCACAATAGTATGACAATAGTTTAGATTAGAAGGAAAATAAAGAAAATATAAGGGACCTCAAAATGTTATATGAAAAGAAGAACTAGCTTTTTAGAATATACGTTAATATATCAATTCTTTTTAGTAAATTGAAAAAAAGTTACAGTAAATAATTGTATTTGGCGTCATTTAATTAAAAAGTAAAATATAAAATAAATGATCGATTGATCGATTCAGCCTGTGACATCCCACTTCTAGGCATTGGACTCTCTCTCTATATATGTTCCTACTGATTATAATGACCTACGTTCCTAAGGATTGGAGCTTATTCCACCATGCTATTCTACTGCGGAATGGCGTATATAATAAAATATTTTTATAATAAAGGAGAGGAGAAATTATAGTTAACGAATAAAACCGTGATTTCCGTTTTCCTGATCGCGGTTACTAGGACGTTAGTATTCTTGACGACTGGGTTATTTTCATATGATTCGAAAAGTTGGCAATGATTAGGTAAATAAAGATAGGTACCATTTGCATAGAAATAGCTGTTTAGTTAAAACTTTTTTGATAAGGTAGTTTTTATCGTTTTGTATTTTACTTATTTTTATAAAGTGATTATCATTGACGTGTCAAAGTCGAGATTAAAATGAGATTTTTTAAAGATAAAGGAAAGTAGATGACTTGTATTTTTATTTGTTACGTACAGTCAATTCGTATTTAAAATTTAAATGGGAATTGACTGTCAAGTTAGAACTATAAACCTAGAAACCTTTAGTTATCTTTTAACTAGAAAATGCATTTTCATATATTTTAGAGAACATGCTCGGCATTTTGCCAGAGATGTGTCGGAGATATAAATTGAGATACAATCTATATTGATATTACAAATATCTTCAGAAATTGCATAAGATCACTAGTTTTAAAAATAATTATTTCATAGCGATAGCGTTAAAATTAAAATGAAACACTCGTTTCTATTTGTTTCTTCCCGCATATATAAATTTAAGTAGGTAAGTATAGACATTTCAGTATGTAATGATGTCACATTGATTAATATCTAAGTGTTCAGGTAGAGTAACCGATATCACATGCACAACACGATATGTTCTCTATCAGAAAATAAATAAATATATTTTCAGCACTGAGACGAGATGGTATAAAGTTTTGGCGTACTTTCTGATTTTATTGTCTGATTTTTATTATCTGATTTAGTGAGATAGATACTATGTTTTGTTTTAATCTTTTAATCATCGAATATAAATAAACTACAATATATTCTTATGATTTCAAATGTTTTTTTTTTCTGGATAGGTACATGAAAAGTTAAAAAATATATAATGTTACAAGATATTAATTTAGATAATTGAACAAACATTTATCTTTCATATTTTTTTTTACTGACGCTTTTAATAATAAAATTAATAAATTTGAAGGATATATTTAAAAACACAATAACTATTAAACTAAGTAGTAGCACTTAGTTCCTGAACTAGTAAACAAAAATCTAAAAATACTTATGAGACATCTTAAAAAAAATCTTATCTAATAAAAAAGTTTTGAATAGAATCGGACTACTCGTAAATTAATATAAACCAAGTAAATATTTTAACTGGCGTCAACTTTCCCCATTGGAACCGCGGTTAAGATATGGACATATTATATTTATTATTATTACTAGCTGTGCTCGCTACTTCGTCCGCGTGGAATAGTGACTTTGGGCAGCATTTTTTGGATATATATTTTGGTTTATTTTGGATTACAAACAGCGTCGTTTGAGTATTTACGTTTTCAACGTGATTCCTTAAATTGGCATATTTTTTTTTAATTTATGAACCGATTGACACAAACACTAAATGTTGAGTGAAGCTTGCCACAGTATATTAGTGAAAACCACATCTAAACCGGATAAGCCGTTTCTGAGATCAGCGTGCGCAAACGCACAGACAAACAGACAAAAATTCTAACAATCATTCTTTTGGGTACTATTTGGGTTGATAAAGGTCTAAATAATATTTTTTCTCATATATCTTCCATCTGCAGATTGCGATCCGTTACATTCTTATTATATGTTTTGATAGGTACAGTCTGACAGACAAAATTTGGACAAAATTATCCAAATCCAAAATTGAGAGGACACTCTCAAAAACATCTTTCACAAAACATCACTTACAAGAGCTCCTTGCCATAGTAACCCCAGATGTCAGTTTTTGCCAAATCGCATAGTTACCCAATGGAACAAGCCGCCAGATTCAGTGATTGGTGCACCATCAGTAAACACTTAAAAACAGACTGGATGAACATTTATAAACTAAAGTAAAGA